>NW_020173114.1:2696771-2708150 GCF_003031525.2 Neophocaena asiaeorientalis asiaeorientalis
AATATAAAAAGAAAAAAAATAAAAAAAAAAAAAAAAAAAAAGAAACAATTTACATACAAGGGGAAAATCACATTGGTCTCAGACTTGTCTGGACATTGGGATACTAAAAGATACTGTTATTTTTAAAGTTATGAAGAGAAATTGTTTTTAATTCAGAATTCTATGTTGAATTAAACTATCATTTGAGAGTGAGTACACAATAAAGGCATTTTAGAAATTCTAGAACATGGAAGGATTTGGGAATTAACTGTCAGATACTATGCACTCAACAACATGAAATCAAATTATGTGATGAAAAACTGTTGACAGGGAGAAACAGATTTGCTGTCATAGCTAAGTATGTGAACACAGCTCTTTCAAAAATTATTAGATGAAGGGTTCAAAGTTGACAGTTTTTGAATCATACAATTCAAAAACTTTAATCGTTATAGAGAATTTATTTTCAAATACCATGAAAAAATGACTATAAAGCAGGTCACAAAAAAGTCATATAGGTTCCATTCTATTATCACAGCACAATAAGCTAGAAATTAACAGGTGTTTAGCAACCAATAAAAATCAGATACAAAAGAAAACTTGTGATGCTTTCATTAAAAGAAAAATGAAATTTCAAGAAAGAATTTGTTTTATTTAAGCTGTTCCAGATTATACAGAAATCTGAAACACTTCTCAACTTGGTCTCCGAGACTAGCATTACCCTTATTCCAGAATGTTGTCTATCAAATATAACGATAGATCAGTCTCCCTTAGGAACAAATGTAATCGTTGAACATTCGCAAATTAAACCCAAAAGAATGTGGTCATGCCAAAGTAGGGTTTATCCAAAGAATACAAAATAATCTATTAATGTAACTCAATACATTAGGAATCTATTAATGTGACTTTGATAAAAGGCAGATTAAATGAGAAAAAATATCACGTAATAATATTGACAGATGCTGGAAACATATTTCCTAAAATGTAATGCTCATTCCAGATTTAAATCTTGTCAGGCTGGGAATAGAAAGGCCGTTTTCAACTTGACTAAGGACATCTACCAGAAACTTTTCAGCAGATGTTCACATTCACAATCATTTAACCACAAGAACTAGAAATATTAGGGATAGACAACTCAGTCGTTATTTCAGGTAATGTGATTGTGGAGATTGTACCTCCAAGAGATTCAAGTCAAAAGCTATTAGAAATAATAAGAGGTAGTTTTGCTTAATAGTTCAACATACAAAAAACTGCTTTGTTTTTTTTTCGCTGTATGCGGGCCTCTCACTGTTGTGGTCTCTCCCGTTGCGGAGCACAGGCTCCGGACGCGCAGGCTCAGTGGCCATGGCTCACGGGCCTAGCCGCTCCACGGCATGTGGGATCTTCCCGAACCGGGGCACGAACCAGTGTCCCCTGTATCGGAAGGCGGACTCTCAACCACTGCGCCACCAGGGAAGCCTCAAAAACCTGTAGCTTTCTATCGATTGGTATGGGCCAATTGGAAATGTAATTTTAAAAATCCTATTTGCAATAAAAATCTGAACTATATACTATTTAAAATATATCCTGCCACTCCTCAAGAAGCATTTGAATTGTGTTCCACTGAACTGCAAAATAGAGGGAGGTTTATAAAGGCAAAAAACACAAAATTGCATAAATTGTCAAAAATTACAATTGGAGCTGGCAAGAAGTAACTGTTTTTTAAGCAAGGATTGATTAGGGGCCGAAAGGGTTGCATAGTTACAACAGGAGAGCTTGAGACCACAAGGTTGCAGTTGGCAGCTGCTAGCAGATATTGTTTTGAGAATGGCTGGTGGTGTCCTGGAGTATGATACAGTTCCTTTAGTATGATACAGTTCCGAAAATTCAAGTTCTCAGTGATGAAGAAACATGTCTGATACCACATCTACAATGCCACCACCTCCATTTTGAATGCTTGAACCACAGTTACTCCATTTTGATTTTTAAGTGCATTTTTTTGTGTAATGTTTAAAGCGGATGTACAATGCATGTTTAATAGGCTGCAAACTGGCAGTTTTGATTAGCCTAAAGTTCAAGTTAAATCATGTATAAGCCAGAATAACTTCCCCATACCTCAGTATGTGAAAATTACTTCCATTGATCCCACTGCTTAAAACACCCACGTGAACACACCTGCCAAAAAGTCAGGGAATTGTATATATTCTATATGGTCATGTTTCCAGTAAAAAGCAGGGGTCTATTAATAGGAAAGGTGAAAATGGATATTGGGGTACTATGAGCAGCATGTGCCATTTAAGCTGATTCAGAAATTCATACACAAAGTAAATAACCAAGAAAAACAAACTTGAAAAAAGAGCGATGAGGAAAATTTGGCTTATATTTCTCACCAGAGATGAACAAAAAACTACAATAATATATTAAAGATCAATAGATCAATGGAACAGATTAATGAAACAGACTATACTATGCAGATACATAGTATACGATAAAGATATCATTTTGAGCCATGGGTAAAAAATAAAATACACTGAATGATTTGGAGACAGTAGAATAGTTACATTGGAGGAAAGTAAATGCCTATGTCACTCTATACACAAAATAAATTTCAAATGGATTAAAGAGACAAAGGTTAAAAAAAAAACTACACAAGTACTAAAATAAAATGTATGAAAATCATTTATAATTTTGGGGTGGAGGTGTTTCTAAGCAAGGTATAAAGCCCAGAAGACATAAGGAAAAATATTGACAAATTTGGGACATGAAAGAAAGTATTGCAGGGTGAAAGACACGCTAAATGAAGTTGAAAGAAGAGTGACAGAAGGGGAGAAAATATTTGCAATATGTATAAGAGATCAAAGATTAAGTGAAAGAGCTCTAATTTGTCAACCATTGTGTTGATAAATATTCAAATATTTATAATAGCCACTATGGGTGAGGAAAGTAGGCCCTCTCTCAGATGGCTGATGGCTGAATAAATTGATTCGCCTTATTTAGGAGGGAAATTTGGAAGTAACTTGCAAAATTTTAAATGCACATATAATTTGATCCAGCCATCTTACCTATAAATAGCTATACATTCGCCTGAAATCTGAAATGCATGTGAATGCAAAGATAACTTATTTCATCTAATCTAAAATGTATTGAGGTTGATGCTTTTTTACTATTACCAGAAGGTATCAAAAAAATACCAACTGGCTGACAGCAGTCTATAAGATGTCATAAACTGTAAGATGCATTCCAGTCCCAGAGACGATAAAATGTGGAGGGAAAGAGTGTGTCTAAAAATTGCTGAAGCAGAATATATCTGAAGGAATGATCTTTGCAATATTATTTGTAACAATAAGAAATTGGAAACAACCTAAATACTTAGCAATAGGGGAATAATTAAATTACTGTACAAGCACAACAGTTGAATACTATATAGCCATTACAAAGAATGAGACCTGTATGCTTTGACATGGAAGAATCTCCAAGACATACTGTTAAGAAGATAAAAGCAAGTTACAATATAATGTATATATTAGAATTTTACTTGGAAAAACTACATGTGTGTATATATAAATATATAAATTCCAAACTATATATTTGTATAGAAGTGCATAAAAGTAAAAGTAATGTATTTACATAGAAAAAGTCTGAAAGAATACACAAACAGCGTTTACATGTAAAGTGGGAAGTTGCATTGGGAAAGTGGTAACTTTCTGTTTTTCATTTAACATATTTGTTTTTTCTTTTTTGTTTTTTAAACAAGGATATAATCATATGTCATGTGTATAATGTAAATGTTTTAAACGAATCTGGAAAATCAGAGCAGTATAAAGAATAAAATAGGGCTGCCCTGGTGGCGCAGTGGTTGAGAGTCTGCCTGCCGATGCAGGGAACACGGGTTCGTGCCCCGGTCCGGGAAGATCCCACATGCCGTGGAGCTGCTAGGCCCGTGAGCCATGACCGCTGAGCCTGCACGTCCAGAGCCTGTGCTCTGCAACGGGAGAGGCCACAACAGTGAGAGGCCCGCATACCGCAAAAAAAAAAAATAAATAAATAAAAAACACCTAGAATCCAACCACCCAAATAACAGCACAATTAGCAGTTTTTGTGTATTTCCTTCTAATCTATTTTTCTTTGCAACTAGGTAGATGTTAATACTGTTCCTTGAGGTAGGAGAAGCAAGAAGAGCAAGATTAGGTGAGGTAGGTGATAAACGGACTGGGGGCATGTTAAGTTGCTATTCCCTGTGGAACATTGGAATGGTGATATCAAATAAGCAACTGGAAATATAGGCATGGAGCTATGGGGAACTCATGATCAACTTTTATAGTATTAATGCTTTCTCTTTCAAGTGATGAGTTTTAATATTCATGTGTCTGACAAAAATAAAAATATAATTTCTTGTAGCAACATAGTGTAACACAGCTTCTTAGCCTTGGGATTCAACAGATCTTTCTTCCCCGCTGTTCCCCACTCTCTATCCCAGCTGTACCATGTTCTAGTTTTGTCCATCTTGGGAAAAACATTTAAATTAAGAAAAGCCCCAATTTTCTCATATATAAAATGAAGATACTATTATCTTCCCTGTATGATTGAAGCAAAGATTAAATGAGTGTAAGTAAACACCTAGTACTGTCTGGGGTGCTTAGTTGGCTTTCAACATTTACATTTTAGTTTTCTTACTGTTACCTAAATGTCAGAGTTCATTTATCTATTTATTTTTAATTAGAGATAAAAGAGAAAAGGACGTATTGGCTTGGTAAGCCTTTATGTAAAATTAATACAGAAATTTAGTTTTTTTCACATTTATTTTGACTGTCTTGATCTTTCATAATGTGTTTTGAAGATTACATTATATCTACTCTTTTCTCCATAACGTTTGCACAGGCCTTTGGTCAAAATTAATCATGACCTGATAATCTGATATAATTAAAGGGAAATAATTAATAAATGGCTCATATAACAGAACCAATCATAATTATTCCCAATAATTTTCTCCTTCGGCATCAGAGTTCCTCAACTGTCAAGGATATTCATAACCTGCTAATGTTGGAGCTCCAAACTCAGCCACCACAAAGAGTTAAATAACTCTCCTCAACTGGGGTTTGAATTGCTTGTCAGAGCTGAGGTCACTCTCACTGTTAAATGACAGATGTTTGCCTGCAAATGCCTTGTATCTCTTCTTGCGATATAAAGTTCAGTGCCTGCAACAACAGGGTTGTGTTCTTTAATAACTGTTAAATTTATTCTTTAGAGATTTTACAAAGATGTCCTATGGCTCCTGGAGGACTCCCTTGACACCCAACTCTGCATTTTCTTTTTGCATAATGCCTACAATTTAGAGCCACTAAACTCCCTGTTGTATAGCTCCCGTATCCTTGGTTCAGCATAATCAAAATACTCATAAATCTCCTTTTCTTTCAGTAGCTTTCTGCAGCAGCTGGGGTATGACAGTGATGTCCCTGATCTATAATTTCAGACAGCCCTAGAGTGAAGAGACAGACCAATCCAGAGCTACTACCTCAGATAAAGTGATGCTGTTTGTACAACTCAGTGTTCTCAAGAGGTAGTCATGTAATACTCCCAATTTGTATTCTGCATAAAATTCCTTTTACAAGTTATAAACTTTCTACAGGGAACAAACGTATCCAGCTAAAGGATGCTGAACATATGACTATGTAATGTAATTTTAAACCCAAAAGGAATGGGCTAAGTCTTTTCCATCCTAGAAGCTGAAAGCTATAAAAGAACCTACAGTTTCTATTTAAGAGTGACATTCTTCAATTTGGAATTCTAATCAAGCAATGTGTTCCTAAGACCCTGTGTTTGGTATGCGGTGCTAGAAATATGACTGATTAATAAAAATATTTGAATTGTGCATATCATGAGACTTTATTCATAGTTATCACAAAAATCTATTGTTTTATTTATTTATTTATTTTTTCGGTACGCGGGCCTCTCACTGTTGTGGCCTCTCCAGTTGCGGAGAACAGGCTCCGGACGCGCAGGCTCAGCGGCCATGGCTCACGGGCCCAGCCGCTCCGCGGCATGTGGGATCTTCCCGGACCGGGGCACGAACCCGCCTCCCCTGCATCGGCAGGCGGACTCTCAACCACTGCGCCACCAGGGAAGCCCTAATTATTGTTATATTATTTGTGTTTTATTGACTTACATTTGAGGCAGCTATTAAATGATCCTATTATCACATTAATTACATTAGAGAAATCTTGACTAAATTATATACTTGTGTTTTTATTTGCATGGTACTTCCTAATTCTTCTGTCATTCGAGATCAGGGATTCTTAATCTTGGCAGTGTTGACATTCTGGAGAGTCTAATTCTTTGTTGTGGAAGGCTGTCCTGTGCATTATAGGATGGTTAGCAACATCCATGGCCTCTGCTTCATAGATTCCAGTAGCATACTGCCTGTCGTGACAGTCAAAAATGTTTCCAGTCATTGACAAATGTCTCTTTGGAGGCAAAATCTCTCCCAGTTGAGAACCACTGGTCTAGATATATTAAAAACAGTTGGGTGTGGAATTTGAACTCTAAATGTTTTGCTTGAATGTATTAGGATTAAAAAAAAAGCCTCCTTAAAAAAAAATCCTCCTTAGATTCAGTGGCTCTAGGAAGCATTCGCAGGCTTTTTGACCTTTTCTCCCTCTACTCACCAATAGATGTGCTGTAGATATTTCTTTCTCCACCCTATCCTGGAGTCCTCCACTTCCCAGAAAGGTCAGTGTCATACTCTTTCTTCCACCTCCAGATTCTAACACAATGCCTTGCACATGGTAGGCGCTCAAAAAATAAATGAACTGATTGTATGAATGAATGTTCTAGTTATTTTTCTCTTGGAAGTGTATGTCTATAAATATATAGACCTTTTTGAGAATAGATGTGTCGAACTCTTTTATTTTGTTTTGTGTTACCTACTTTTCATAAGTCTGAATGTTCATGAAACATTATCTATTCACCTCACATCCACTGAGTGCTTACTAGGTGCCAGACATTAATACTAGGAGCTGAGGATACATTTATAAACAGACATAATCCTGTCCTCAGGAGTCTTACAGAGGACTAAGCGGTGATTACAATTCAGGAGTGACCTACTCACTTAGCTCTGTCTGACGGCACTGTTTTCCAAACAAATCACAACTGTACATGCCTAGAAACCACCTCTGGATACATGGCATGTTAGAAACGTGGTCTGTAGACTTCCAGGGTTTCCCTTCTGCTTCAGAGATCCTGAATTATTTCTTCTAGCTTTTCCCACACTCCAAAACACCAGAGGAGGAAATCTGGAGTCAACAGCGGTGGGGTTATCTTTGGGAAGTAATGAAGAGTCAAAGCTCTGTTCTTCAGAGCACGGGGGGGCCTGCCAGGAACCTAGAGAGGCAGCATTCCAAGGAAGCACAAGATTTTGAGTGAGAAAAGAAAGTGCTGAATAGCTTGCTTTCTCCTCTAGTTACAGATGCATCCCTAAGTTTCCTTAGGCTCAGTCAGCCATCTGTGGGTACTGATGGGATACAGTAACAAACATAATTCAAATTCTCCTGCTCTCACCCCTACCTGCTTGCTAACTTATTCTCTCTAGTTCCCTTGTAAAGTCCTCACCCCGACTCCAGCTTTCCACATACACCAGGGAGTAACCCACATGTTCGTGAATATTTGTTCACACTGCTTTCAGTCACTGCCAGACACTGAGCTCTCCCTCTGCAGGACATCTCTGAAAGCTTCATTTGAATCTACCTTTGGTACCATGCCAGCAGTTCCATATGTGATCCTGCAGATGTCTTTCCGACCACATCTCTTACCTTACTCATTATGCCACAGGTATACTGGCCTTCTTTCTGCTCCTCTGATACATCACTCTTTGCTCCTGTCTCCTGGCCGTTGTGTTTAGTGTTTTCTCTGCCCAGAATGCTCTTTGCCCAAACCATGGCATGACTGGGTCTCTTTCCTCATCCAGCGAGGTTAAACCACAACTTTCTCAGAGAGGACTTCCCATGTAGTCATTGTCTATCCCTTTACCCTTTTACTACTCACTAGATCTAGAATCATTTTATTTATTTGTTCATCCCCTGTCTCCTTCACTAGAGTGTAAGCCCCATGAGCACAGGAATTTTTTCTTTTAATTCAGCACTAGATCCTTGGCACCTGGAATGCTGGCAGGCACTCAGTAAGTACCTATTGACATAACTAGTTAAGCAGTCAGTGCTGCCACACACACACAGGAGTTCTTATGGCTGAGCCGAGGTGTGTGGCACAAAGGGAAAGAATATGTCATCCTTATTAGCATCTTATTTTATTAGGACAAGGTTTCTCAACTTCAGCACTACTGACACTTTGGACAGGATAATTCTTTGTTGTGGGGCTGTCCTGCATTGTAGGATGTTCAGCAGCATCCCTGGACTCTACCCACTGGATGCCACCCCTCCCCAATTTAAGACAAGCAAAAATGTCCCCAGACATTGCCAAATATCTGCCTGGGGGAAAAATCGCCTCCGGTTGAAAACCACTTTATTAAAGAGATCCAAAGCTGGGAATCTTGAACATCTATGTCTTACAGAGTTTTTGGAGATATAGTTTGTTATGGTCATTTTTATAATAACGCTAAGTAATGTACCCAAAACTCAGTGGTGTGCAGCGATATACATATTCTGTTTTGTTTTGTATTTGTCATGTGCCTGCAGTTTGCCTGGGATTGGTATAATATTGGTTGGGCTGGGCTAGGTTTGGCTTCAAGCTGCAGATTTGATCCAGTCTGTTCCAGATATCTCTCATTTTCCTTGGGTCAATGGCCACCTGAGTCCACTCATGATGAAAAGGAGATGTGCAAAAGGGGAAACCCAATCGTGTTAGTGTATTTCAAGCTTCTGCTTCTGTCATATTCTCAAACATATCATTGAAAAAGCAAGACACATGGCCAAGACCAAAGTCAAAGGGCGGGGAAATATACCACCTGCAGTGGGAGGTGGGGGGATTGAGTATTTACTGAATGGTAACCCAAACGATCACACACATCTTTCACTTTTCTCTCACAGTTCTCTTTAGACATAGAACCAATAGACTAGAGCAGGAGACATATCTAAGTGATAATCACACTGAAATCTTCCCTGACAATTATTTTCTTAATGGGCCCTTCTTGCTTTTCCCCTCCGGATTAGTTTTTTTCAGGATGATTCTTAGTTTAATTTGAATCCCTCTTAGGCTCTAAGGTAAAACACTCCTAAACAAAGTTTTGATAAAATATTTGACGTTTATGCTTTGAAGAGTCTTTGAAGAACAGAGCTATTGTTAATTTACTTTTTTATAATGTTCTCTTACACGTACCATAAAGTACTTTCGGTGGTTGAATCAGTTTTGATCGTGTCTTTACTGCAAGCAACAAAAACTGACTTACGTTGGCTTAAACAAATAGGGTTTACTTTTCTCACATAAGAAATCTGGAGTCAGACAACTACTGACATTGGTTCAGCTGCTCCATGTTGTCTGCGTTATCCTCTCGATCCTTCTGGCCTTTCCCTCATCATCTCAAGACACAATGGCAGCTCCAGGTAATGTATCTACATTGAAAGCAGGAAGAAGGGATGGCAGGGAAGGCAGTCTTCAGACATATCCATCTCCATTATTGGGAAAGCAAATATTTTCCTGGAAATTCTCCAGCAGACTTCTGCTTATGTCTCTTTGGCCAGAACTTATCACTTGGTCATCTCCAGCTGCTTATAGTAGAAGATGGCAAGGAAGAAGACAGCTGGCAAAGACTGTTGAGTCAGTTTTCCAGCAAGCACTGGGGAAAGGTTTTGATGTGCTACGATTCAGAGGAAAACAGTAGTTATAAATAAGTAAAAATAGTAATAGCCTCAATTGGTCGAACATTGACACACCAGGGATTGTGTTAGTTGCCTTGCATTTACTGTTATTTAACCCTCATCCAAACTCAGATCAGGAAAACAGAGGGGCTCAGAGTGGTTAATTAATTCCCCCAAACCCCTCAAACCCCAGTACACACAGCTGGTAAATAAAAGAGCTGTAATTCATGCCTAGTTCTATCTGATTCCAAAGTTTGTGTCCTTAACTTTGTTTAACTTTGAGTATGGTTTAATTGCTGAATAATTTTTTTTGTTTTGTTTGGTTTAGTTTTTGATGGAAATGTTTGTCATCTTTATTGTAGTGATGGTTTTATTTGTACATACATTTGTCAAAACTGAACAAATTGCATACTTCATATATGTGTGGCTTCATGTCCTTCAGTTATATCTCAATAAGGTTGGAGAAAAGTGAATGCATAAAAAAATCATGTATTAGCACCTCTAATTCCAATCCAATACTACAGGATTCTTCCTGTCCTTTTCCCATTCTTTATTTGTATCTCATTCCTCCACAATGATTCTCTCAAATACGTTCTTAACCTCCCTGGATCTCAACAACATCAATAAATTTACTCATTGGCTCATTGCCATAACATATGCAAATAATTTTGAAATTGCTGTACCCATACCACTACCAAAACAATACTATTAGAAAAGGTCAAAATTCCTTTACTGTTCTTATTTTTAGAATATGTCTCACTGAGGATGTACAGTCCAAATACTAACCAAAAGTTAGCTGGATTAAATTTTTTCCTTTCTATATAGTTATCTTACCAATTTAATATGTAGATAGGTTCATTTGATTCTTTTCTTCTTTTTGAATTTTATTTTATTTATTTTTTTGCACAGAAGGTTCTTATTAGTCATCAATTTTATACACATCAGTGTATACATGTCAATCCCAATCGCCAAATTCATCACACCCCCCCATCCCCCAGCCGCTTTCCCCCCTTGGTGTCCATATGTTTGTTCTCTACATCTGTGTCTCTATTTCTGCCCTGAAAACTGGTTCATCTGTACCGTTTTTCTAGGTTCCACATATATGCCTTAATATACGATATTTGTTTTTCTCTTTCTGACTGACTTCACTCTGTATGACAGTCTCTAGATCCACCCACGTCTCTACAAATGACCCAGTTTCATTCTTTTTTATGGCTGAGTAATATTCCAAATTGCTTTAGTTGTGGCGAGCGGGGGCTACTCTTTGTTACAGTGCACAGGCTTCTCATTGCTGTGGCTTCTCTTGCTGCGGACCACAGGCTCTAGGCGCGTGGGCTTCAGTAGTTGTGGTGCACGGGCTCAACTGCTCCATGGCATGTGGGATCTTCCAGGACTAGGGTTCGAACCCATGTCCCCTGCATTGGCAGGCGGATTCTGAACCACTGTGCCACCAAGGAAGTCCATTTTATTTTTTTTTGTTTTGTTGCGGTACGCGGGCCTCTCACTGTTGCGGAGCACAGGCTCCAGACGCACAGGCTCAGCAGCCATGGCTCATGGGCCTAGCCACTCTGTGGCATGTGGGATTTTCCCAGACCGGAGCATGAACCCGTGTCCCCTGCAT
>NW_020173114.1:2708234-2765171 GCF_003031525.2 Neophocaena asiaeorientalis asiaeorientalis
TTATTTGAGATTTTTGTTGTTTCTTGAGGTAGGCTTGTATAGCTATAAACTTCCCTCTTAGAACTGCTTTTGCTGCATCCCACAGGTTTTTTTTGTTTGTTTGTTTTTATTGCGGTACGTGGGCCTCTCACTGTTGTGGCCTCTCCCATTGCAGAGCACAGGCTCCAGATGCGCAGGTTCAGTGGCCATGGCTCATGGGCCCAGCCGCTCCACGGCATGTGAGATCTTACCAGACCCGTGTCCCCTGCATCGGCAGGCAGACTCTCAACAACTGTGCAGAGAGCTTGTTTGGTGGTGCTGGATTCTCTTAGCTTTTGCTTGTCTGTAAAGCTTTTAATTTCTCCTCGAATCTGAATGAGATCCTTGCCAGGTAGAGTTATCTTGGTTGTAGGTTCTTCCCTTTCATCACTTTAAGTATATCATGCCACTCCCTTCTGGCTTGTAGAGTTTCTGCTGAGAAATCAGCTGTTAACCTTATGGGAGTTCCCCTGTATGTTATTTGTCATTTTCCCCTTGCTGCTTTCAATAATTTTTCTTTCACTTTAATTTTTGCCAGCTGATTACTATGTGTCTCAGCGTGTTTCTCCTTGGGTTTATCCTGTATGGGACTCTCTGGCTTCCTGGACTTGGGTGGCTATTTCCTTTCCCATGTTAGGGAAGTTTTCGACTATAATCTCTTCAAATATTTTCTTGGGTCCTTTCTCCCTCTCTTCTCCTTCTGGGACCCCTATAATGCGAATGTTATTGCATTTAATGTTGTCTCAGAGGTTTCTTAGGCTGTCTTCATTTCTTTTCATTCTTTTTTCTTTATTCTGTTCCACAGCTGTGAATTACACCTGTCTTCCAGGTCACTTATCCGTTCTTTTGCCTTAGTTATTATGCTATTGATTCCTTCTAGTATAGTTTCATTTCAGTTATTGTATTGTTCATCTCTGTTCTTTAATTCTTCTAGGTGTTTGTTAAACATTTCTTGCATCTTCTCGATCTTTGCCTCCATTCTTTTTCTGAGGTCCTGAATCATCTTCACTATCATTATTCTGAATTCTTTTTCTGGACAGTTGCCTATCTCCACTTCATTTAGTTGTTTTTCTGGGGTTTTATCTTGTTCTTTCATCTGGTACATAGCCCTCTGCCTTTTCATCTTGTCTGTCTTTCTGTGAATGTGGTTTTTGTTCCACAGACTGCAGGATTGTAGTTCTTCTTGCTTCTGCTGTCTGCCCTCTCGTGATGAGGCTGTCTAATAGGCTTATGTAAGTTTCCTGATGGGAGGGACTGGTGGTGGGTAGAGCTGACTGTTGCTTTGGTGGGCAGAGCTCACTAAAAGTTTAGTCCACTTGACTGCTGATGGGTAGGGCTGCGTTCCCTCCCTGTTGGTTGTTTGGCCTGAGGCAACCCAAAAGTGGAGCCTACCTGGGCTCTGGGAGGGCTCACGCCAAGGATTACTTCCCGGAACTTCTGCTGCCAGTGTCCTTGTTCTCACGGTGAGCCACAGCCAGCCCCTGCCTCTGCAGGAGACCCTCCAACACTAGCAGGTAGGTGTGGTTCAGTCTGTGTGGGGGTCACTGCTCCTTCCTTCTCCTGGGTCCCGATGCACACACTACTTTGTGTGTGCCCTCCAAGAGTGGAGTCTGTGTTTCCCCTAGTCCTGTCAAAGTCCTGCAGTCAAATCCCACTAGCCTTCAGAATCTGATTCTCTAGGAAATCCTCCTCCCGTTGCCGGACCCCCAGGTTCAGAAGCCTGACATGGGCTCAGAATCTTCACTCCAGTGGGTGGACTTCTGTGGTATAAGTGTTCTCCAGTTTGTGAGTCACCCACCCAGCAGTTATGGGATTTGATTTTATAGTGATCGCGCCCCTCCTACCATCTCACTGTGGCTTCTCCTTTGTCTTTGGATGTGGGGTATCTTTTTTGCTGAGTTCCTGTGTGTTCCTCTCGATGATTGTTCAGCAATTTGTTGTGATTCTGGTGTTCTCGCAAGAGGGAGTGAGAGCACGTCCTTCCACTGCCATCTTGGTTCAGGGCCCTATGCTGTTGAATAATTTTTGAAGTCAGGAATTCATAGAATTTGTTAGGCTTTCAAACTTAGAGTTAATCAGTTCCTTGAGCTTGGGAAGTGAGTAATGACCCTAAAATTCAGCTATGTAGGTACCCTTAATACTTTTATTGGTTTATTCAAATACATACTGAATAATAAACACATGTAATACACTCTGCTTGGTGCTATGTGTGATAGAGGCATAAAAAGTGACCAGGAGATTGAAACACTGTTACTCATTTATGAATTTTTCAGCCAAGTAGGGAAATATATACACAGGACGAGAATACAAGTTGGAAAGTATAAATATTAGACTGTAAGATACACAAGGATAGTGAGCATGTCTGTTTGTGTTTCCCTCAATGTGCCCAGACCTGGTATATTCCCTTACACAGTAGGAACTCAATAGACATTTGCTCACTTGAACTTGAAAGAAAGGAACAGATAGGATGTGATTGGACTTCAGACAAAGATTTGTTCTAGTTGAAGGAATTAAGGAAGGCTTTGTGGAAGAAGTGGCATTTGACTTGGGACTTGAAAGATGCAAATGATTTGGACATAAAGGACTGGGGATAGTGGAGGTGGTGGAGCAAAAGCATTAAAGGAAGACGTATCATCAGGAACAAGGCACGGAGGAAATCATGGACTGTCCCTGGAGAACAGCATGAGCCTCCACATGGCTGCAGTCTTGGGCTTGCATATGGTAGCAGAATTGGGTGGTAGCAGATCATGGACGGCCCTGAATGCCAGAGTGAAGCATTTGCAGTTTATTCTGAGGCAAGAGGGAAACAGTAGAGTGACATGAGCTGAGCCGAACTTCAGAAAGAAAAATCCGTCAGCAGTTTTAAGATGTACTGGAGTAAAGAAAAGCTGGTAGGAGCTGGAGACTGCAGATGGAAGGTTAGTGGAATATTTCAGATGGAAATAGCAAAGGGCCCAAAGAAGGCCTAACCCAGGCTAATAGTGGAGAGGAAGCCATAGGTGTGAACAGTGCTGCAGTTCATGTGATGCCGAGGCCTAGAGAGAGGAAAAATAGTCAAAGGATGTGTGCAAGTTTTTGACTTCAGTGCTATTAAAAGAAATCAAGCCCACTGAAAAAAATCCTCCTATTGGCTGGCTTCTGAGGGGAAATGCTGCTGGTTTTGGTCATTTGGGGTTTGAAAGCCTTGTTGGATATCCAGGTATGAGTAAAGCATGGCTGGTGAGGGTAGGAGATTCTCGGTCAGCATGGACGCGACAGCTGAAATCAGAGGACTGTGGCACAAAGAGCAGAGACGGGGCAGATGCTGCAAGCCGGATCCACTCAGCGAGAGGCCACCGTGCGGGCCCTCATGGTGCTTATCACTGCGAGCAGGTAATCAGTGTTTAGATAACAGTGGTGCAGAGTTGATGGAGGATGTTTTCGGAACCCCTAAGTTTTGGGGTGTGTGCACATGTGTGTGAGAGAAAGTGTCCTTCAGCGAGTTAGTGATTTCCAACTCTCTCCTCAGCACTTTTTGTAGTGGAAGGCAGGGGGCAGCAGAGTCTCACTTTTCAAAGGCGATTCAGGCTGTAATTTGAAAGGGTTTTTTTGTTTGTTTGTTTGTTTTTTCCTTTATCTTTTTTGTTAATGAAACCAACCCCCTTTTTCAGGTTGGAGAACATAATTTGTTTCCTAAATTGCTGTCTTTGGGTACACCATATGAGTCCGAAGCTTTACTTTGGGGGAGCATGTCTCCAAGGTGATTGTCAACTTTTTTAAAGAAATGAGTCAAGAACTTATTTACTGGTGAAGGTCTGATGCTATTTCAGAGGAAGGCTTGGGGTTAGATATGTAAGGGAGAGTTTTAGCCTGAGAGCTAACTCTATTCTGAAGACAATGGTTTGTATTTAAAGAAAAAAAAAATTAGGTCTACCACAGCAGCACTTTCAAGATACATTTGCTGTTATAGTTTCAGTCTATAAAAGCACAGTCCACAGTCCTTGTTGCTGCTGTTGGCTGGTTTTCTTGAGTCAGGTTGATCTGGGATAAGGGTAGGAAATGAAGCCATATTCACAAATAGAACTTATATTTCTTTGGTTTTTAACCTGACTCACTATTGCAGTCCCTCTAGTACTTTCCTTTCTTCTTCTTCTTTTTTTAATCATTTTACCTTTCAGTCTCCATCTACTGTCTAGTCTACCTGTGAAGCAGGTGGTACAGAGGCTTCTCATTTCTGTTTCTAGTGCTGTGTTGTCTGTCACCAGGTGATGTCACCACTGGGCTCTGAGTGGTGGGTCCTACCATTGCCCTTCTGTGTGCCCGTCATGCTGGATCCCATGCAGAGATGTGGGGCTTGCTTCTCCCGTTGCATTTTGCTTTGTTACACAGACAAGGACCATCTCTGCCTTGCACATTACCTTATCTGTAATGCCAGCACTATGCCTGCTATGGAATAAGTACTTGATCTTTGTTTTTTTTTTTTTTTTGATTGTTACTGAAGAGGCACAAAAGCCTTTTCAGCTCAATGTCTTATAGAATTTTAAATAAATTAAAACAATTTTTTTCAGTTCTTCTACTTGTACTTCCTCTCTTTCTAGGTATGTGTCCATGAACATGTGTCCATGCGGATAAGTGCAAAAGAAAAACTTCCCTGGGTTCCAGGAGGAAGGAGGGGGCAGTGTGCAGATAGATGGTGCTTAGTGCCAATAGTCAAGTTGAGATGAGCCGGGGGCCGGGTCTGCCCTGGGTATCTTTGATACTGTTCTATACTCCACACTATCTTCAATTCTTTGATTATGCCATTCCTCTTACACTTCCAGGCCTTTTCTTCATACTGTTTTCCCCCTTAGAATGTCCTTCTTCTTTCCTGCTTCATGAACTTATCTCTCTTGTCCTACTTTTTCTTTTTCCCTCACAACATGTGTCATTTTTTATCAAGTTATGTAGTTTATCTGTTATGTTTGCTGTCTGTTCTCCCATCCTTCTACTAGAATGTCATCTGCATGAGTGCAGGGTTCCTTGTTCTGTTTACTGTTAGATCCCAAGCACCTAGAATATTGCTTGGAACATATAGATGCTCAATAAATATTTGTTAAATGAACAAACAGATCCTTAAAGACTCAACTCAAAAGGCATTTCCTCAGTGAAGACTTCCATGTCTGATACCAGCTCCCAATGCTGGATAAAGTTTGTTTATTTGCCCTCTATATTACCGTAGAGTTTATATTTGCATTATAGCACTTATCCCATTGTATGATACTTGCTTTATACTTCAATAAAAATGATAATTTAAAATGCAACAGAGTATGAAATTGAAAGTTTTGATTAAGGCACCAGGATGCAATAAGTATGAAATTTCAAAGTGAGATAACATCCAAAGATGCAAACTTCCATGAGTTTCTTGACTCTTAAAAAAAACCCCACCCACACTGGAATATTGAAGGATCAAGAGAGTGGTGATGAGGAGAGGGGTTTTTTTGTTTTTTATTTTGGTTTTTCTGCGGTACGCGGGCCTCTCACTGCTGTGGCCTCTCCCGTTGCGGAGCACAGGCTCTGGACGCGCAGGCTCAGCGGCCATGGCTCACAGGCCCAGCCGCTCCGCGGCATGTGGGATCCTCCCAGACCGGGCCACCAACCTGCGTCCCCTGCATCGGCAGGCAGACTCTCTACCACTGCGCCACCGGGGAAGCCCGAGGAGAGGTTTTTGAGGAGGATTTCTATTGCAAGAGCTGTGCTCTGAGTCTTCCACCCCTACCAGGAGGAGCATGGAGAGTGCTCTACTGTCAGGAGAGGGGTTTCAAAATGATTAATGGAGATACGTGTCCCTGGCTGTTAGGGAGACAGAGTTGCTTGTTGAGTCTTGCCTACAATTTGTAAAAGGCAAGACTGGCTGGCCAGCAGCTCTGAGGTCAGGAGCAAGGAGACACTCCCAGAGATTGTTGGGGGCAGTCGAGAGTTTCCTTTGGAGCAAATGAGAGCCATGCAGGAGACTGAACCAGTCTGGAGTCATCATTTTAAATCCTTCCCGAGATTGCTGCCTGGAGAAAGGAGGTGGCCAGCAAGAGGCCAAAAATACATTACCTTTGTCAGAGGAAGGACAGTCAGACACTCCTAAGAATATTGAAGAATCTGTGAAATTGTTAGAAAGGGTCATCTTTAAACAACCAAAACAAGTTTGTCCCCAAATGCAAGAAATTGTCCCTAAAGAGAATCGGTCAAAAAAAAAAAAACTTTCCGCCCTTTACCTCTCCTCCTTCCCTTTTTAAAAAAATTTTGCCTCTGACAGGGTGGGAAAAGTAGTGGCCAGCTGGGGAAAAGTAGAAACGCTGGGGGCTGGGAGAATGCACCGTGTGGAAGAGGGCAAGGACGAGGCCTGTCTTTCTCACTAAACACAGTCAGCATTCAGCAAAACCCTCCTCAGAAACGATGTCACTAGGTTAGAGATTGTACTTCTTACATGAGACTGGACATTCTGATTTCTGAATTAAGATAATTTATGACAAAATTATCTGAATACTCTTTTTATTACCTGGGAATCTTCAGAAATGTGATGATGTCTGACACTTTGCCCAGGGCCAGTGGCAGTCCTTTCCCCTCAGCAGAAATGATAAAGGAACAGTGGAATCAGGCTCTGTGATTACCTTCCATGAACCCTGCTTGCTCATAGTGTCAGTGACAATAATCAGATTAGCTAATTTTATTGTGTGTCCACTGTTTTCTGGGCACTATGCTAACTATTAATATATCTGTCTCATGATTCCACCCGATAACCCTATGTGGTGGGAACTCTTCATCATATTTAACATGCAGGAAAACTGAGGTTGAAAGAGATTAACTAATCTCCCCGAGGTTTGCACACCACTTAGAAGTAGAGTTAGTATTGGAACCCAGTTCATCTGATTATGCTTTTTTTTTTTGCGGTACTCGGGCCTCTCACTGCTGTGGCCTCTCCCATTGCAGAGCACAGGCTCCGGACGCGCAGGCTCAGCGGCCATGGCTCACGGGCCCAGCCACTCTGCGGCATGTGGGATCCTCCTGGACAGGGGCACGAACCCGTGTTCCCTGCATCGGCAGGTGGACTCTCAACCACTGTGCCACCAGGGAAGCCCTAATTATGCTTTATTCTTTACTAGCTTCACATTTCCTCAGGAACAAGGTTGCATTCATGTCCACATTCCCCACGCACAGCACGAGGCCTGACTTTCCGCGCTCCACAAAAGTTTTGACTATGAACAATACGTGCATATATGTTGTTGGTAATATTTCATAGTAACATTTATACAAAATTAAGCAAAATATAGTATGGAGGAGCTTAGGCATTAGAATCAGGGGACATGAGTTTAATCCTGGTTCTGCCTCTGCACAGCTATGCTGTCTTTGAGAAAATTACTTAACCCCTGCATGCCCCAGTTTCCTCATGTGTAGAATGTAATAATAATGCCCACTTCATTGTGTTGTGCTGAGGACCAAAGAAGGTAATAACTATAAAGCACCTAACAGCACCTAGCATTTAGCACACAGTAACCATACTTGTCATAGCCTGTGGCCCAACAATATGATGGCATTGACTTACTTGGGTTTTGCATTATATTAGATTTCTGAATTAGCAGAGGGAGAATTTGGTAATCGTAGACAGACCCAACTCTAAGCAAAACTGTGAAGCACACTTGAAGCTATCAGCCAATCCACACGCTGGCTGATGCCCCATGGCTGGCTGGACACTGTCTAATTGGCATTTGTCTTCTTTCACAGAGAGTCGTACAGTATACATTGTAATTAAATTTATAAACAGAACCTATGGTATAGCTTCTCCAGGCTGCAGACTATGCTCCCAACTTTTACTCTTTTGTGACAAACCCCAGGTCCAGACCTACTCACAGCACTTAGTCTGTTTACTGTGTTGTGAATTCCCCCAGGGTGAAACATACCCTTTATTTATCTTTGAGCACTGCCTTGGTAAATGCTTACGGAAAAAAATACTTGATTCCCACTTAACATATGTTGGTTTTAACTTTCCTTCCATGCAGAATTAAGAACATGATACAAGTGGAATCATACAATTAGAAAGGACTTAGGGAAACTGTAGTCCAACCATCTCATTTTTTTTTTTTGCGGTACGTGGGCCTCTCACTGTTGTGGCCTCTCCCGTTGCGGAGCACAGGCTCCGGACGCGCAGGCTCAGCGGCCATGGCTCACGGGCCCAGCTGCTCCGTGGCATGTGGGATCCTCCCGGACCGGGGCACGAACCTGTGTCCCCTGCATCGGCAGGCGGACTCTCAACCACCGTGCCACCAGGGAAGCCCTCACTTGTTCTTTAAAGCAACTGTTTGCATTAATGACAAGTTTAGCACCACCCAAGCTGCTGCGTAACCAGGCCCCTGACTACAGGTTTACTTCTCTCCAGGACAAGGTATGAACAGCCACATCTGGGAAGCAAGAGGGAGCCCTGCAATGACCTCTGTGGGCTTGAGGAAACTGCCTTCTCCTGGGGTGTGGAGGGGTGTCCTCTAAGTGTGGCACTCACAGGGGAACTGAACCACTAAGAGTTCCCTGAGTTTCATGAGGAATAAAGGGCACAATCAGAGATAGTGGTAGGTGGAAGCAAAACGTTTTGCCAAATGCCTTTCTGGAAAATTATTTTCCAGCTGCAGTCATATTCGCTTTTACAAGGGCATGTGCAACTGTGACCCTGCTCAGCATCCGGCTTCTCCAGCGTGGCCACAGGGCATATCTATGACTGGGCTACAAGTTCTCTTGTGAGAAATCTGTGAGCTACATTCCCTGCCTCTCAGCCACCCCAAACCACAAGGACACTGTGGCTACCCTTGTGTGTTACCAGATAAGGGTACAGAAGGAATTAGAGAGGTGCCTGTCATTGAGTTTAAGGCTAACATAATTGCTACAAGCTCACCATAGAGGGTTTTACAGAGGAGATAAGCACCATCAAGTTGCAAGGCTAATTTTCCTGTCCAGTCCTGAAAAGGAGCTGCCCTCAATAAATCATCTTCCTAATGGAAATGACAGAATTATTCTCCCAGGAGGGGTAAACCTGGAGGAATGCACAAACTACACATCCTTCTCAAGGGCAGTAGGAAGGAAACACAGAGCCATAGCTGCCTGGGAGGATCTAAGGCTTCCTAGGGATTTGTTCCACCTCTCTCCTTCTGAGGTCATTCTTTTTTTTTTTTTTTTTAAGATTAAAAAAATTTAACTTATTTATTAAAAAAAAAAAACAAAAGCAGTTCACCCATTTCTTGCCCCCTTCCCTGAAACCACCAATCTGTTCTGTTTTTTTTTTAACATATATATACACACATTTCTTAGGTTCCACATGTAAGAGAGATTATACAGTAGTTATCTTTCTCTCTCTGACTTATTTCACTCAGTATAATGCCCCTGAGAATGATCCATGTTATCACAAATGGCAAGATTTCATTATTTTTTATGGCTGAATAATATTCCATTGTGTATATATATATATATATACCACATTTTCTTTTTCCATTCCTCCATTGATGGACACTCAAGTTGTTTCCATGTCTTAGCTATTGTAAATAATGCTGCAATGAACATAGGGTGTATCTTTTCGAGTTAGTGTTTTTGTTTCCTTTGGATAAATACCCACCAGTGGAACTGCTGGATCCTGGATCGTATTGCATTTCTATTTTTACATTTTTGAGGAGTCTCCACACTGTTTTCCATAGTGGCTGCACCAATTTTCATTCCTACCAAAAGTGCATGAGGGTTCCCTTTTTTCCACAACCTCACCAACACTTGTTATTTCTTGTCTTTTTGATGATAGGCATTTTAATCAGTGTGAAGTGAGATTTCATGTGGTTTTGATTTGCATATCCATGGTGATTAATGTTGAACACTTTTTCATGTACCTGTTGTTCATCTGTATGTAATCTTTAGAAAAATGTCTATTCAAGTCCTCCATCCATTTTTAATCACACTTCTCTTTCTTGTTGTCCAGTTGTATGAGTTCTTTATATATTTTCAATATTAACCCCTTATCAGATATTTGATTTAAAAATATTTTCTCCGATTCAGTAGGTTGCCTTTTCATTTTGTTCATGGTTTCCTCTGTTGTACAGAAGCTTTTTAGTTTGATTGTAATCCCACTTGTTTAATTTTGCTTTTGGTGTCAAATCCAAAAAAATAATCACTCAGACTCATGTCAAGGAGCTTGCTACTTATGTTTTCTTCTAGAAGTTTTATGGTTCCAGATCTTACGTTCAAGTTTTTAATTGATTTTGAGTTAATATTTGTGTGTGGTGTAAGATAGTACTTTTATGTGTGGAGTAAGCTATTTTATAGTAAACCATGTGGTAGAGACATAAGAACAGACAAATAGAAAAAAGGAACAACAAAAAACCCAGTGTACGTAGATCCATGGATATATGGTAGCATCATAAATTGGATGGGAGATGATAGTTTGCTACAGTGTGTTTGCAACATTGCAACGCTGGCTCACCTTCTCACCAACTGTATCTGTAATACAGTTGGAGCTCCATTTCACATCACGTACAAAATTAAACTCAAGATGGATTAAAGACCTAAATGTGAAATGTAGAACTATAAATGAAATAGAGTTTATTACGGATATTGATAACAAACACAGTAGTCCTTATAATGCCTGTGAATTTCATTAATAGAAATTATAGATATTTTTCTGCCACGTTAAGTTGTTGCATATATCTCATCATTACTTTGAAATTATGGTAGTTATTAGATCCATAGACATCCTCTCATTTAATGCTTTAATAAAGCAGTACACATATTACTATGTCACAAAGGGAAAAATATATTTATAACTGTATTTCAGTAAATTGGTTTCCTTTGTAATTCTAACCATTTTATTTTATGTTTTTAAGGACAATATTCTGAGCAGTCCATAGGCTTCATTAGACGGTCAAAGGGGTCTGTGGCACAAAAATGAGGTTCAGAAATTCTGAGAAAGGAGGGATGATCTATAGGTGGAGGCAGAAGCCAGACTGCAATGAACTGAGAAGTTACTCCACCTGAAAACATGAAAATGGCTGAGAAAACTGTTTTTTTGGCAGTCAAGGGAAAGAAGTGATAGGTAAAGGGAGTAACAGGATCGAGAATAAAACCAGGAAGAAAAGCATGAGTGCATACATAAGTTGAGGTGAAGGATCTGTTGGAAAGGGCGAGACTGAGAGGAGATGGGGAGAGAGAGTGTGACTGAGGTCATGAGGTCTCAGACAAAAATAGGACGAGTGAAAGCAGAAGCATGGAGGCATTAGCCTCAGAGTGGATGAGAAGGACAGGTTCAAGTTTATATACATTGAGGGAGAGAGGAAACAAGGACTTTCAATATCTGACATCTCATCTACCCTTCCAAATATTTTAGGGGAAGGGATCATTTACAAGCTTTGTGCTTGAGAGTATAAAGTTGTGGAGAATGGGAAGGTTGTTGACTAGAAGTTAGAAAAAGATTGCAGAGCAGATCTTGGGGCTCTAGTGGTCAGAACCCATTCAGCTGTAGTGAAGTCAGCGCACCAAAGTGAGAACAGAGACATACAGCTCAAAGCTGTTGTGAGTGGAACTCAGGAGTGACGTTAAAAACATAGTGACCACAAACCTTCTTTTTTTTCCCTGTGAAGGTGGAAATACTTTGCTTTAATCAATGATAACATTCTTTTTCTACGTCATTTTAAAAGCTTTTATTTTTAAAAACCTTTAGGATTTTATGTCTGATGCCCTCCTTACTGAAATAAGGAGCAGAAAACATGGATGTTTGGACTAGGAAACCATGGTCATGAACAAGGAAACATGACTGAAACCTGACAAACATTTTTTTTTTTTAAGGGAATAGCATTAACGTATAGCAAAACATCCTATATTTTATATCTTATTTTACAGTTAAAAATACTTTTCTTATTTGGAAATGCTCTTGTCTTTGGACCAAAAGTAATAAAACATAAAGAACTTAGTAATAATTATTTTAGAGTTTTGATTTTGGAAAATAAATTTAACAATGATATCAAAGAGTTAAAACCAATTTCTTTGTTAATATTCTGATGAAAAAAATTCTGTAAGAATCATAATAAAGTTTTTTTGTTCCAGTCTATATATTTGCTTACAGAGAAGACTGAACACATTAAAATCTTTTGCTTAATATACTGATTTTGTTATTTTTGTTTTAACTATTTGAAAAGCATCTTAAAACTTTATTCAAACAGGAAAAAGAAGAATACATCGAGCCAGCCATCTCTATTAATTAGTGTAAGCTTTTGTAGAAAAGAAAATGAAGACTTTAAAAACCCAATTGGAGACTCTAAATAAAAGAAACCAATTTTTAACCAGCCATAAGAGAACCTTCACTACATATGAGTCCCTTCCAAATGGTCACCTTGGAAATGCAGACATCTATTCTAATGATGTTATCCTTACATTATTTATAGAACACGTCTTGTAGAACTTCCTCTGCATCCTGTTGCACTTTTTATTGTTGTTGGCAATTATATTAGTCAAATTGACACATAAACTTCATCATAACAATGATGTTTTCAGTAACGGAAAATTCTTCCTTTTGGGGGAGGTAAGTTTGATTTAGAAATAGCTAAGGCCCTATAGAAACAAGTCTGGGGAAACAGCAAACAAACTATCATGGTCAAAGATAAAAAGCATGAGCACAGTGTAATGAGATGAATTTTCTCATGATGGAAACAAACAAACAAACAAAAACTCCAGAACTGCCTCTGAGGGTGACATTGGTCATGTATGTGAGATAAATTAGAAAGGCAGGTAGGATTCAAATTACAGAGGCTGGGATTGCAAAGCTGTTTGAATGTAATTTTAAATTCAGTGGAGGACCGATTAAAGGTTTTTGAGCAGTAGGATGAGATCTAGGACGCTGTGATTTTCTATAGTTGTACGATATAATACCCCTTTTCAGGAAAAGGAAATGATTTGACGTAATTTACCAATGAACTGATATTCTATTCTTCTATCCTTTAAAAATAATTCCCGTTTATGGAGAGGATGGAAGTGGGGGTGGGCAAATGGGGAAAGATTAATTGTTGGTAATCACTGTGATGTTGGATCATTAATTCATTAAATGTATTGAATCACTGAGTAAGTCATTATCATTTTTTTTTAAAAAATTCTTTTAAAATGATATAATAAACACCTTTAATGGGGTCACATACTATATCTTATTTGTATCCTCTGCCTCTTCTATAATGCCAAAAATTGAGAAATAATATTTCATCAGGGTGTAGCTGATAAATGTTCATTTACTCTTAAATATCTCTTTCTTTTTGAGGATATCAACATTCACTTGCTATACTTAGAAACTTCTGAGTTCTTCTAGACACTTTCCTTTTCTATGACATCTGCATTAAATACACAACCAAGTGCTATATTGCCAACAACATCACTGCCTTATTTTAGGTTACCATGAACTGTCTATAAACTGCAACGATCTTATTTACCTTTTAAAATACAGTCTCAACTCCCTTCAATAAATTTATTTGTTCATTCATTTAATCCTGCAAATAATAACCAGGCACTGTATTAGGCTCTGGGTCTACAATAGCAAACAAAGTAGACATGATACCTGATTTCATGGATTTATATTTAGTGGGAAGATGGGTGTAAACCTATTTATGGTTATGAATTGTAATCAGTGCTATAAAGAAAAAGAACAGAGAGGTCTGAGAGAGAATGACAGAGAGAATGGCACTGTAGCCAAATTAATCTTTCTAAAGATCAAATCTGATCACATCCAAAGTCTTTCCTTTAGTTGCCTGCAGGATTAAATCCAGACTCCTGAGAGAGGTTCACAAGGGACCATGTATTTGTACCTTAATGTCTGGCATAATGCCAAACTCACAGAGGTTAACAATATTAGTGGAATGTTAATCTTGAAAATGGTTTTAAGACAACCTTGCATTTACTTGCATTAATAAAGTTTGTTCATTTTGAAAGAGATTGCCTAATACTTCATTAAAAGGAAAAAAATGCTTCCATCAATTTTTGAGCCCACATTACACGTAGAACTTTTTTTTTTTGTCCTTGAAAACACTACTAGAATTTTAACTGAAATATCAGAAATGTGCTATTACTATACTGTGTAAAACATTGCTTTTTTTGTGTGGCAGGAGAAGCCTGTAGTAAGGGTAGTGAAAAACAGATTGACATTTGGTCATTATTTCTTATCAAGGGTGTTTTACTTGTAATGCTATTTGACAGCTATATTCTAAGTCTGACAGCATTGAACCAGTGTAATTCCCACTGAACTGCTCTAAATAGGCAGTATTGCAATCAGTTTAACAACCCCTGGAGGCAATAAAATCTCCCCTTTGAACAAATACTCAAGGGGAAGAAATCTAAGATTTATAAAGGGCAGCAAGTATTCAAGAAAGGGGCAAAGTTTATGTGTGAGCCCATAATTGATGTTTCCTTTGTTGGAAAAGAAAGCTTGAGGATGCTTTAAGAATTAATCTTTAACAAGTTCTAATCTGCACTAACAAGTGAGTTCAGATGAGTGAAAGAGATATGTAATTCTGAGAGTTGAGTTGCTTCCAGCCAACTAAGAAAATTTGAAGGGGTCTTAAAAGTATGAGGACACTTTAAAATTAAACCAGAAGACTTAAGCCATCCATGTCTCTTTGATGTCTATGCCAGAGGGTCACCATCACTACAGTGTTAATTAAGCTTTATGTTTGGCTCATCGTTTGTACTTACTTAATATGTATGTACCTGTATGAAGAAAAATTCAGTCAAATATAGTATCATACTCATTACAAATGAACTTACCAGTTCTACTTCTCCAGGTTTAAATTAAGACTGTCCTAGCTTTAATCGTCTGCTTCTATCACTATTAGCTGTGCATCCTTGGGGATATTATGCCATCATTCACAGTTTTCTCATCTGTAAAATGGAGTTGATATTTCTTATTACCTCGGGGTGGGGGATGGGTTGAAAGTATTTAGGTAAAGAAGAGTGCCTAATTCAATGTGGGTCGCAGAGTAATAGCTGAAGCTGACTTAATTGAGGTCTTACTATGTGATAAGCAACTATGAGTTTCAAGCTGCTTGATACTCTCAGTAACCATATGAGGTTGGTACAATAGTGTGGTAGAGACAGTGCTCTGAGCGCAGGGGCTCTTAGGAGAAATAGGTTGGGATATGCAGTCAACTTAGTTCTCTATCTTGGACCCAGTTGCTAGGGAATTAGCTTTGTCCCTGTCAGTGGACTCCAAGGAGGTTGGTCCTGAAACTTTGGAATTCCTCAGCATGTCAGGGTGTTCTTGTCTCTAGAGGGTGTTGGGGGCAGGAACTACCATCAAAACTCAAGTGACACCTATCTTCTTTACCTCCTTTTTTTTTTTTTTTTTTGCAGTACGCGGGCCACCAGGGAAGCCCCTCCATTTTTTATGTATGAGTGTGTGTGTGTGTGAGTGTGTTGGCTCATTGTCGATTCCTCTAGCCCTAGCTCTTCTTATCTCACCATTTACACCTATGTTGTAAATGCAACTTCTGTAGCACTAGCAGGAGTAGGCAAGGGGTGTTTCTTTATGTAAATGGTTCCTGCCTAGGACTCTCACCTTTCACCATTTATTTGACTTATTAAATTCTGCTTATCTTCTGGGTCTCAGCTTAAATGTTATGTCCCCCAGCAAGCCTTCCTTGATCCCTCAAGACTTGAGAGGCCCCCCTCTATGTGCTCTTATAAAACCCTGATACCCTACCACACCCTATCTCCTGCATTGTCATTGTGGGAGGCATTTCCACTCTTTAATAGTACCTGTTGGGCTTCCCTGGTGGCGCAGTGGTTGAGAGTCCACCTGCCGATGCAGGGGACGCGGGTTCGTGCCCCGGTCCGGGAAGATCCCACATGCCGCGGAGCGGCTGGGCCCGTGAGCCATGGCCCCTGAGCCTGCGCGTCCGGAGCCTGTGCTCCGCCACGGGAGAGGCCATAACAGTGAGAGGCCTGTGTACCGTAGAAAAACAAACAACAACAAAGAAGTACCTGTTTCTTTACTTCTGAGCATATAAGATGTTAGCACCTTCTCAACTTCTTGAAGTTCAGTGAAGCCATGTGGTTTGACGTGGCTGAAGATTTGTGAGCAGAACGGACATAGGTTACTCTGTGCTCACATCCCTCTCTCTTCTCAGCCATGTCAATTCCGCAGGCCTGCGTTGATAATGGAGATGCAATAGTGAATCGTCATATGGAGGGCAGCTGCCATGGAGAGTTGTCAGAGCATGCAATAGACACTGCTGTGTCAGATATATACCTTTGTTGCCTTTTAGCCACCGAGATTTTGGGGGTGGTTTGTTACTGTGACATATCTTGGCTAATACAGTCATTGCTGGGCCATCATCCTGCTTCCTTACCTGTCTATAGGTCTTTAAGGGAAGTAATTGTCTTGTTCATCATTCTGTCCCCAGAGCCCTGTTACAGGACTGCCTGGCATATGGTAGGCAACTAATAAATCATTCATGGAATGAAATAATGATTCTATATCAAGGAAGGTGCTATCTGAAGATTTGATTTCCACAGTAGCCAAACCCTTGGCATGTTTCTGATGTGAGAAAAAATGATGGAGGAATATTACTTGAGGAGAAAAATACTGATCATGATTCAGTATCTAAAGCTTTTGACAATAATTTTTTTAAGAAAAAGATGTTTTATCATTGAAAGAGAGCTATGTAGAGACAAGAAATAAAACACACACTTCTCTTTATTTATGGATAAATAACAACAGTGAAATATGCCGGGAATTGGAGAAAGAGGTCTATGATCTGAGGTCACATTGAAACAATTTTTACTAGGAATTCATTCATTCATTCCTTCATTCAACATCGTATGCTGACTGACCCTGTGTGTACTGTGATGGGTGGAAAGAATATGAGCTGACATCTCTACTTGAAGAGCTCACAGTCAAGTAGAAGATAAGCAGAGACCCAGCTAAGTAGAACACAGTGGAATAAGGGCAATAATAGAAGTGCTCTTGGGAAAAGCATAGAAGATGATGAATTTACAGAAATGATATTTTATTTGGGTCTCTCCACCGGTGTAAACTCACCTTTTCCCTCCAATGACTACCCCGTGTTCATCTTCAGCCACCACCATGGCCTTATTCTGGGCTTTGTCATCATCTGGAAGGGTACCAACTCTGGAACAATAAAATCCATGATCCCCTCTCTGACCAAACCCACCAGTCTTCTCAGCTTGCTTATTCAGTTATGGCCATTTAGAGCTAGCTGTTCCTTCAAATTCATCAAGACTTTCACTCTCAGATCCCTCCTATTTTAACTTTTCTCTTTTCCCAGCTTAGAGCTCCATGGACCAACACTTTGGCCACTCTCTCACTGTTATCCTTAATTCCTTTACTCCTTTATTGTCCTGTTTTCAGTTCTATAGAACCCACCTGGAAAATTCCACCTTGGTTTAAACCACTTGTGGCCTTCTCCATGCTTATGTTTAGACTGCTGGAGGAAATCATAAGCAGATTGGGAATATTTTAAAACCATTATTTCCAACTTTAACTAGAATCTCAACATTTCTCAGTTATCTATGTTTCCCTACTCAACCTTCTTTCCAATCCTTTATGATGACTATTTCAAGATTTCTCCTCTTTCTTAATATTCTCAGATACTATCACCTTCTACTACATGCTCAGCAGACGACCTTGCCTGTTAATTTTCAGAGAAAATATAAACCATCACATAGGTGCTCCTCTAAATTCCTGCAACCGATGTAAAAAATTATTGACGGTTCCAGTCACATTTTTCTCCTTCTATTCTGATAAAATGAAAGAGTTGGGCTTCTGTCTCTCTTAGGCTAATAACTTGGGTAAGGATTAAAATCTCAGGTTGGGGGAAGGAGAGGGAATATGTTTGTGCAGTAAGGAAAGGGCCTAGGAAAGAATCCTGAGGAATAGCATTATTTAAGAGAGAGATGAAGGAAGAAGACACCACCACAGGGCATGAGAAGGAACAGTCAGAGAGGGGCGAGGAAAAGCAACTAAGTGTGCAGTTAACAGAGCCAAGGGAAGAGTGCATTTCAAACAAGTGGGAGAATCGACATTCCTCATCTGTAAAACCTTGGAGAAGTCAAGTAAGATTAAAAAAAAAATAGGTGTATCTTTGGGATTTAACAACAACGAGGCTATTTGGGACCTTGCTAAGAGCTTCAGTGGAGAGACAGGCAGCAGCCAGATGGGGTGAGGGTGGGTTGAGAAGTGAAAGGCAAGTGAGGAACTGAGGAGTCCGTTTGTAACTTCTATTCAAAGAGGTTTGACTCTGAAGGAGAGGAGGTGAGACAGGACAGGAACTGGAGAGAGTTATGGGGTAGACAAATCTATTTGTCTTTTTGATAATAGGGACTTTGTGTATTTAAATGCCCATGGAAAGAATAAGTAGAAAGGGGGAGGTTAAAGAAACAAGCAGGAGAGGATAGGATACTCGATGGAATAAGGTCCATGTGAAAGCAGGAAAGAATAGAACCCAAAGCCTTTTGTAGCCTCCTCTTTTTCTATCCATCTTTTTCCAGGCTATCTGGCTTCTTTTAACTCGATATCACTCTTTCATGCTTTCAAGTACTATCTACATGATAATGACTTCCAAATCTAAGCTTCGTGCAAAATCAGTCTCTTGAGCTCCAAATCCTTTTATCCAGCTGCCTAGTGGACTGTTCTCTCTGGTTAGCCATAGGCACTTTAGGCTCTATGCACCCAAAACAGAATTTATTTTCATCTCTTCCAAATATGCTTTCTTTTCAATGCTTCTTATACCAGGAAAAGGTGCCACTATCCAACCAAAATCCTAGTAGGCATCTTCGACTCGCCTTTGCCTTCCCATCTTCTCTTCCCACTTTCCCCCCCTAATGAATTGTTTCCCTAGTGAATCTTGACTTAGATTCCCCCTTCTCCAAGAAGCCCTCCTAGCCCGTACAAGTCAAGAGTAGATTTCCTTCCTATATGACCTCATTGCATCACTTACAACCTCTATTTTAGCACTTATTACTTTATTTTGTAATTGCCTTTTTGATGGCCTCTAAGCTCTATGTTGATAGGCAGGGACTGTGTCTACTTCACAGTTACATTTCCAGGGCTTGGAACATGGTGAGTGTTGAATAAATATTAGTAGAATGAGTGAATACTTATAACTGCTAATATTTATATACCACTTTAAGACATTTCCACATTTATTATCTAATTTAATCTTCATATACAACCATGAGAGGTATTATTTTCCCTGTTTTATTGATGAAGGAAAATGGGGCTCTGAGAGTTTAAGTGCCTTCGCCCAAGAGCATCTGCCTATAGGGTGCAGAGTAAGACTGTCAGTCTTCTGGTAGTTATCTCACAGCACGTTGTCTCTCATGGGTAAGGAGATTTGACTTGGGCTAATAATGGCTCGAGACAGCAAGGTTTCCATGTGGAATGCCAGATACTTTCTGATTTTAATCATGCTGGTTCTGTATTATTCCAAGCTCTCTGGGAAATTCCTAGCATAGTGGTAAAGAACAAAAATGGTGGAATTGATAGGGACAGAGTAAAGGGACAAAGTAGGTGATTACGTAGTTAATCCCACTAGGAGACTGTAAGTAGAAAAATATGGGAGACCCCTGTAAATTAATGATTACTCAAAAAAGCAGGTTTACTTAACCACAAAACCAAGCAGGCTTGCCTAGCAACAGAACCATGTGACAGCAGTAAGAGACATGCCCCAAAACAACAAAACAATGGTGGCATGAGACCGACATCCTGCCCAGTGAGCTCAATAAGTTAATGATCCCTAGGTCATGCTCTCTGCACACATAAAGAATAATAATTTATGGAAAGGTGCTCATTGTACAGAGACATCAAAAAACTTTTATAGTCTTGGCTTGACCATGTAGGGACAAAAAAACTCCCCTGGCCAGCCTGGAGGAGGAGCTGATGATGGAAGCATGACGTCTACTCAAGAATGAAGAAGAAAGTGGTCTTTCACCTCTCCCTCCCGCTATTCCTTTGATTATAAAACTGTAGCCCACTAAGTTCTCAGGGCGTGGCATCCTCTCTCCCACCCGCTTGTAAGCCTCAAAAGCGTCCTATTCTAATAAATCACTTCTTATCTATCACTTTGCCTGTCGCTGAATTCTTTGTGCACTGAGACATAAAGGACGGGGCTTTTCAGAGCCCCGCAGAAATGACACCTATCAGCTTCAGAATCAGGCTACATACATTAGAATCCTTCCTGCTACCTCTGTGAGCCTGGGCAAGTTTCATAACCTCTATAAGCCTCAGTTTTCTCAAAGGTAAATTGGGAACAGTAGTACTTATCTCCTAGGTGCTTTTTTTTTTTTTTTTGTGGTACACGGGCCTCTCACTGTTGTGGCCTCTCCCGTGCGGAGCACAGGCTCCGGATGCGCAGGCTCAGCAGCCATGGCTCACGGGCCCAGCCACTCTGCGGCATGTGGGATCCTCCCGGACCAGGGCACGAACCCGTGTCCCCTGCATCGGCAGGCAGTCTCTCAACCACTGCGCCACCAGGGAAGCCCTCCTACGTGCTTTTGAAGGTAGCCCTTAACATAAACCCTGGCTCAGATGTGGTAATTAATCAGCGGTAGTTATTATTTTTACCATGACCATCACCCTCGTGTTATCAGTCAGTACTCTGCTGTGCAGGCAATACAGCAGACTCAGAGGTTCTTGTTGTCTAGGGCAAGTAAAAAATGTCATCTTGGCAGCTCCTATTGTCAGTTAACATACAGACCGGTCTTGAGTTCCAGACCGCTCAGGCTCCCTTGGGGCATGACGATACTCAGAGGGAGAATCCTGCCTTACGGGGCATCGGATAGTATTGTTGTGGCTCTAAGGGGGCCAGACTTGGGAGGATTGGAGCCTATGGCTAAGTCCTAGTTCAGAATCTGAAGATTTGAGAATTTGGGAGAGGGGTGGATGAAGGTGTATTTGGTTTAGAGGAGAAACCAAAGATAAGGTTGTCCAGTAAGAAAGGAGAGGTGAGACCTGAATAAAGCCAGAAAAAAATGAAAATAGCTAACAAATATTGATTGCTTAGAAGGTATCAGGTACTTATGTGTATTATTTAATTCTTATAACAACCCAGCAGATTGTGATAGCATCCCTGTTTTGTAGTTGAGGAAGCAGAGGCCCAGAAAGGCTAAGTAACTGGCGCACCGTCTCACATATGGCGCCAGCAGGAGAGCACACCTGGGGTGCAGGGCAAGTGGAACCGGAGTAGGAAAAGGCGCTAGAACATGCTGTTCTGGGGAACACCCCCCTCAGCTGGATGCTTCGGCTTCCGTGGGTTAGCCTGTCCAGCTTTACGTACCCGGCCCCACCCAAGTAGCCCCTTAAAGGAGCTGACCAAGCTGGCTGCACATCGCATTTCTTTGGGGTCTTGTTAATTGCACAGATTCCCAGGTCCTGCTCCCTGGGAAAGGTCTCAGGTACGTCCAACAAACCCAGGTTTTAACGATCACCTCAGAAAATTCTGAAGCCCCCGGTCCTCTGGCAGATATTTAGAAAGCACTACCTTGAAGCTACCCACACCCTGGAGGCCGCATGGGGGTTTTATGCAGGCGTTTCCTCCCACAAGTTACCCAGCAGCTGTAGGTAAAGAATCTATTGATTACCCAGTTCCGGCTGGGGAAGGGTTGGAACCGCGCCAAGCAATTCCCTTGGTTTCTCAAATCCCAGGCTTCAGAATGAAACCTGGATTAATATCCAGCACGTGTAGAGTGCAACGTGGGCTGGGAAAGGTGTTCCTGTTAAATCGACTTTATTCTCCTCAGAATGCTGCTGGATTGTTAGGTGAGCTTAAAATCCCGAATATTGGGTTTGAGTTTCTCAGCAATCATTTGTGTTCTACACGAGTAAAGGAGCAATAAGCATTTTGTCTGCAGCAAGCTAAATCATCCTGAGGGAGCAGTTTACATCATTAGCATGTAATGAAATAAGTTGTCACCAGCAGCTGCCAGCAATATTTCTGGCGACTTAGAAAAAGGTTACGTTTAGCAGACATTTTCTGCGTTGTATTTACTTTTGTACACGGAGGGAGGCCGGGTACGCTGGCAGGCTGATTTTCTTTCTGATTTCATGTACTCTAATAATGGTTTGTCTCGGTAAGTATGGAAAAATCGAGTAAAGTACTTGATGAAATGCTCCATGTCAAAGCAATAATTTGATGCTTCACTGGGAGACTTGAAGAGTCTGTTCTCCAAGATGAAGTGGGCAGCATGCGAAATGCTATTCATCACCGAATTTTCTTATCCTGTTATTAGGCCCAGCAGTATAAACTCTTGGCTAGGGGAGCCAATGCATCTTGAAGCTTTACGTTTTCTCCACCTATACCATCACCACCCTGGCCCAAGCCTAGTCCTTGTGTAAAAACTCCTAACAAACTCCTGACTGGTCTCCCTTTCTCTCTTCTTGCCCTTCTGTACACAGTTCTCCATTTGGTAACCAGCATAGTTGTTCCCTACACAAATCTGATTGTGTTTAGCTGCCACTTCCCCAGCATTAAAACAGTTTTTGACACATTGTAGGTGACCAGTAATAATCTGTTAAATGGACAAATAACTGTTACTCTCCTGCTCAAATGTTTCAGTCCCTCCCCACTGCCTTCAGGATACAGACCAATTTTCCTAACACGGTTTAGGAGGCCCCTGCCTGCTCATCCCCTCCCTTATACACTCTGCTCCATCCTGAACTACCTGCATCTCCTCCAGTTTGCCATCTCTCTCTTCTCTGAGCCTTTACACCTGCTATTCTGTCTGCCCAGATATCTTCCCTTCCTCCATTCTGCCCACTTTTCTTAACAGCTAATTCATTTTCATTCTTTAGATCTCCCTCTAGATGTCAACTCTGAGCAAGTCTTCTCCGATTCTCCTGAGATTGAGTTGCTTGGACCTCATTTGTGATCCCAGCTCCTGAACTTGCCCACCACAGCTTTGCTCCACTGCATGGTAATTGCTGCTTCTCTTGTCCTGTATGCAACTATGCTGTAAGCTCCTTGGGTGCAGAGATGATCTCTATCTTACCGCTATACAGGTCCTAACGGCTAGCACAGGTCTTGGCCCCTAGTGTAATAACTACTATCGCCTGCTGCTGAGTGAATGAATTAGGTTGATATAAACAGCCTAGAGAGCCTAAGGCATTGCCTTGATTTTTTCCCCTTGCCTTTAGTCGGAAGAAGGTCCTACGGATACTTTCACAGGCTCTCAGAGTGAGTGACTCTGATTCAACTCCCTCAAGCGACACCTACATGGTCACCATTCTGGCCCAAGCTACCATCAGTCCTCACCTGGATTAGAGCAATAGACCCCTAATTGGTCTCCGGCCACCTTCTTGTCCTTCTATGCATAGTTTTCTATTCAGTGGCCAGAGAAGTTGAAGCCTAGATTGTCTGAATGACTTATTCAAAGCTTTCAATGGTTTAGTAGCAAAACCATAATGAGAAACCATTTTTTTTTTTTTTGCGGGCCTCTCACTGTTGTGGCCTCTCCCGTTGCGGCGCACAGGCTCCAGACGCGCAGGGTCAGCAGCCATGGCTCACGGTCCCAGCCGGTCCATGGCATGTGGGATCTTCCCGGACCGGGACACGAACCCGTGTCCCCTGGATCGGCAGATGGACTCTCAACCACTGCACCACCAGGGGAGCCCATGAGAAACCATTATTTAGGAACTATTTTTTTCTAGCTGCTCTATAGTCCCAAAAGTCCCCTGATTAAATCCAATTTGATTCTGATTCATACTTAAGTCTCTTAACATAGCTATGTTATTCTAATTCCAGCTGCGCTTTTCCTTGAGGTCTTTGTACAAGTCCTAGAGATCATACCCTTACTCCCTCCTTGCAATTCTGGGGACATCTGCTTCCCTTCATAAGCAACATCCCTTATTTAGAGAGATTCCATTGACATAATGAAACCTTAAATAATAAACCTTAAATCTGCAGAGTATTTATAATGGCTTAATGCCTCAAAAAAAATCTGTGTTCATATTTTTCATTCTCGATGAGTATATATATATATATATATATATGTATATTTTAAACATCTTTATTGGAGTATAATTGCTTTACAATGGTGTGTCAGTTTCTGCTTTATAACAAAGTGAATCAGTTATACATATACATATGCCCCCATATCTCTTTGATGAGTATATATTTTTTATGTACTCAGTCTATGAAGACACAAGAGGGATGGGGCAGGAGCTAAAGATTGTTATAGCCCGGAAGTCTGTGCTCGCTTCATAATGTCTTAGCAGGTGTCTTTGTCATTAATTCCCTGATACTGTTAGCTTGTTTCGCTGAACCCTCAGGGATTCCCAATGGCAAAAGTTTTCCATTTCTTTTTCTTTTCTTGCTGTCCATTTTTTAGCTACTCTATGCAACTACCATCTTGTTTCCTTCATAGCATGGCTATTTTTTGCTTTTGTTTTTGGGTTTTTTGTTTTGATTTATTTTGTTTTTCGTCGCTAACTTGCTGTTGCTGTGATAGAGCACATTATAAAACATAGTGGGGTTTTGAAAGGGAGATAGTAATTTTTGGTTTGGGGGTGATTACAAAGACTTTCCCCCTTCCTCTCATCTAGCCATTACCCTAAGACTTTTGCTCTATACCACCCCATTTTCCTTTTCTCACAGGTAGCAACTGGGGTTTGCCATGTGCCCTGGGTGCACATACCTGTAAATAAAAATTATTTGAAGAAGGTGCAGAGTCAATTTTAGGGTTGAGGTCTTGCGGGCAGTCATCAGGAACTGGGCTTTGGGAGGGGTAAGGGTGGAAGGCAAAGAGAAAGGTGTCTTTAGAGGTCGAGCAGCTGGGACTACCTTCAAGAAGTAAGTGATACATCCCTGGAGAATCTAACTGAAAATCATCTCATATAGCTGGCGAAGCGTACGAATCTCAGGGTTCCTTCCCTAGCACACTCCCTCCTCAGGACCATAGCTCTTCTTTTTAAGTTTTTAATTTCATTTTAATATAATCTTAAATTTATGGAAAAATTGCAAAAATAGTACATTTTTATATATTCCAATTCCCCAAATGTCAACATTTTTAACATATATGCTTTACCATTCTCTCTCTCCAGGCATACAGACTAAACACACACACACACACACACACACACACGTGTGCGCACTCAATTTTTTCCTGAATAATTTGAGAGTCTGTTGCAGATACACAACTTTACTCCTATGTGTTTCAGTGTGTATTTTCTAAAAACAATGAAACTATCTTACTACAGTGTAATTATCAAAATCAGGAAATTAACATGGATATAGTATTAGTTATTGTCTAACCTATGAACCCAACTCAAATGTCGTCAGTTGTCCTTTTAATGTCCTTTATGACAAAAGTAAAAAGTTCTGGCTGAAGAACCAATCCGGGATTACTCTTTGCCTTTGGTTGTCATGTTTTTTAAGTTTTCTTTAATCTGGAATAGTTTTTCTGTGTCATGACCTTGACATTTTTGAAGAGTACAAGATATTTATTTTTCAGAAAGTCTCTCAGTTTGAGTTTACTTGGTATTTCCTCATGATTAGATTCTGATTATACATTTTTGGCAGGAAAACCACAGAAGTGATATGACCCTTTCAGCATCACACTGGGATGCACATGATGTCAGATACATTACTGGTAATGTCTCATTAAGGGTAATGTCAACTTTGATCACTTGGTCAGCATGGTATCACTTGGTCTGACTTCTCCACCATAAAGTTACAATTTCTCCTTTGGTAATTAATAGGTATCTTGTGGAGAGATATTTTGAGACTATGCAAATATCTTATTCCTCATCAAGGTATAACCCACTCATTTTAGCATTTCATTAATGATTCTTGCCTGAGAATATTATTACCATCGTAGTTGTCAATGGTGATTTTGAATTACATTATTTCTTCTATATTTATTAGTTGGAATTTTACTTTAAGGAAAAGCTTTCCCTTCTGATTGATTGATTGACTGATTTATATTTATGGTCTCACAGACTCTTATATTCTATGGGTTGTCATTCATTACTATAAGTATCTATTTTCATGCTCAGATTGACCCAGGTTTAGCTAGCAGGGAGCCCTTTGAAGCTAGCTCTGTGTCCTTCTGACTTATCTCCATCAGTCTCTGAATACTTCCTTACTCTCTGGTATAGCAAAATGTTCTAGGCTTATCTTGTATTATCCTATCCCAGTCCTGGAACTAGTTGTTTCTTCATGGAGCCCTAATTCCTTTTGGTGAAGAATGACATTTAGAAACAAAGGTCAGAGTGCTAGATGTGCTCATTAATACTGAGATATCATTTCTTCTAGTCTCTTTCAGTAAATACAGCTAAAGAACACACACACACACACACAAACACATGCTCATACACATATATCTCATTTCTATTTCTAGAGGGCCTTAGCTTTTGCTTATTTAGCTCACAGGGCAGTGAGAAAGGAATTATTATTTTGTGTTTGTTTAGCACTTTAAAAAATTTCTAGGATTCATATTTTCATCAAGCTTAAAAATGACTCACTTTTTCCTCCCCAATTCCTGAATATATTTCACATATCTATTTTAAATTTGAAACTCTAGAACATGTGTGACATAGAGTAACAAATACAGATCAATGTAAGTAGCCAGGAACAATAGGAGATTGCAAGACTTACTGCTCTCCAGTGCTTGATTGCAGAAGGTTATGGGCGTCAGACTATGTCATGGCATGTGATTCTTTTCCCTCAGTGAGGCAGGTGAGATGGGAAAAGTTCATTGTTTTGGACATATGTGATCAATATTGCTATTAGCACTTTAAAAAATTTCTAGGACTCATATTTTCATCAAGCTTAAAAATGACTCACTTTTTCCTCCCCAATTCCTGAATATATTTCACATATCTATTTTAAATTTGAAACTCTAGAACATGTGTGACATAGAGTAACAAATACAGATCAATGTAAGTAGCCAGGAACAATAGGAGATTGCAAGACTTACTGCTCTCCAGTGCTTGATTGCAGAAGGTTATGGGCGTCAGACTATGTCATGGCATGTGATTCTTTTCCCTCAGTGAGGCAAGTGAGATGGGAAAAGTTCATTGTTTTGGACATATGTGATCAATATTGCTCTGGAAAAAATGAGTGACAGTATTTTATTTAGATACATATTATTACACTATTGTGGTCTGAGAATGTTGACTAATATTAATTGTATTCAATGAAAAAAATGTTCTGTGGTGAAATATGCAGAGTATTTAACATGCTAATGGGTATTGTGACTTTTCAAGAAAAGGATATAGTACAAGATTTCCTAAACTTACTTGTCTGTGGAATCCCCTTTCTATGGAGCATCTAGATGAATTTGTGTTCCATGAAAACCACTTTGGGAAATGCTGCTACATACTCATTCGCTCACATAGAGTCATAATACTAAAAATGTTCCAGAAAACATGACTTGCTCTGAGTCCCTGACCTCTCCTGAATGAAGTCCTGATGAAGTGGTTTGTGTTTTCTGTAGATAAAAGAAGCCCAGAATGTGTGCATTCTATTTTCTCTCTGACTCAGATTTCTATGTGTCCCTGATCAAATGGAAGGCTTGGCATTCCTATCTCTGTATCAATGAGGTCATGGGGATGTTTGAAATTTAACAAACGTGCTACTCACTCTGAATATTTATTTCTGATAGATACATCCATAATATCTGCTGATTCCCTAAGGGTTCCTGCCCCAACTTCTACTAAAGCCTGTTGTGATCCCAACTCCTAAAGAGAATTTAGAACCCTTTGGAAAATGCATGTGTGTGAGAGAGGCAACTCCAATAGCAGTATCAGTGGTACACATGAACTAATGCTACTGCATAGTACATTTTCTTTATGTACTTTAAGTTTTTTCTTTAAAAAACTTATTTATCAGAGAAATTAAGACTTGATAACCTTAAGAAATCACACTGTTTAGGCTGATTTCTTTTTTCCAGCGAGCCACAGAAAGTGCAAGTTAAATTAAAAAATTTTGCAAGCAGACTACATTATACAAATATTTTAGGGCTTCCCTGGTGGCGCAGTGGTTGAGAGTCCGCCTGCCGATGCAAGGGACACGGGTTTGTGCCCCGGTCCGGGAAGATCCCACATGCCGCCGAGCGGCTGGGCCCGTGAGCCATGGCCGCTGAGCCTGCTTGTCCGGAGCCTGTGCTCCACAACGGGAGAGGCCACAACAGTGAGAGGCCCGCGTACCGCAAAAAAACAAAAACGAAAACAAAAACAAATATTTTAGTATTTTATTCATCTAGCAGAATGAAGTTGACTATCAAATCTTTTTATACTGGTGTTTTTTGACTGAATGATAGGTGTTTACTGATGTTACTAAATACATTCCTCCAACATTTTTAAGATTAATGAACAAAACATTTTGGGTCCCTGAATGGGTTTTAGATCTGTAAATCAATCTCACGGATCATTTTAAATTACTAACCATAAGCAAACACATAAGCAAGAATGACTATAAATTGGGTTAATTACTGTAGCTCAAGTTTTAGCTCATAATTTTGACTTTCAAAGGCTACACAAACCAATTTTGTACTCTTACATTATAATGAGCGGTCTTTATTCTTTAATCAGTTCGCCCCGTATCTAGCTGTCTAATGTAACATTCCTTTGAAGTCGAGAAAGATCTAACATAATTGAAGAAATGTCGAACTACTTGACTCTTTTTTTTAATATAAAGGAATTAAACATTAATCAGACTTGCGCATCTCAATTAAGCCAATTAAAATTATCACAGGATGCAGTGCATACCGCAATAGGTAGCTTTAATGCTTGAATACGTTATCAACTTTTACCTAATGTTCCCATCTTCATTATTTTCTTACTCAAAAAGTAAATACAGACATGAAATCCATATTAGAAAGTATACCAGTTAATACAATCTGGCAAAGCCCTGGGAAAGAAACACTTAAAATGGTGTTTATTCAACTATGGCTGATAGTGCCGGAACTTGCCTTAAATCTTTCTTCCCAAAAAGGAGTTCTGTAATTATGGTGATGACTGGTGCCTTCATCCAAATAGCCCATTAACTCTTCAATTTGTTTCCCGAACAACTGGGAAACATTTTTGGTCTTGCAGGCTATGGTATATACACAAAGTCCATATAATTACTAGTAATTTGTAACAAGTGTTAATTGATAAACAGCTCCCTCTGGTAGCTTAATTAAAGCTGTAGGATAGCGAGGCGATTTACAACTGGGATTGATCTCAATTAGTCAACAAAATTTGTGTAGTCTGTTCAAAGGAGAGTAAGGAAATTTAGCCTAGTGAGGCTTTGGGGATTTTGTCTCGTCTTCCCTGTTTCTTTTTCCTTCAAGAAGAGAAATACAACCAGAAGAGCTGCATTGCTTTGCTGGGAGCCATCTACCCAGCTTATGTGGCGCGTTACTGTAAGTTCTTTAGCATTTGTTCCTCCCTTTGTTTATTCTCTGTCAGGTTACTGAAAAATATTCAAGCATTTGCTTTTATTACACCCAGTGGTACACACTGCTGAACACCAACCCTAAGGGACCCAAAAGTAAGGAAAAAACAATTTTTAAAAATGTCATGTTTTGATCTTGCAGATCTGTTTGCAAACTGGCATTTGGGGGCCATAATTAAAAGGAAGCCCAGGAAAAGTGGCATGGGGGAATCACCAGAGACTGGGCAGCCTGGGGATCTTATAAAGCCAGCTTGGCTGCTTCAGGACTCAACTTATTTTATCATGTGGGCTGTTACAGTAAAAACCTAATCTAAGCGTTGCTGAAATTGCCTCTATGGAATAGAAGAGGAAAAAAATGTCATCTGTGCTCAGTGAGATCACAGACTGGCTGCAAATGGCTGCTGAAACATTAATTAAACTGTTTGCAAATAAATTGTGGATCTGTACTAGCTGAAATTGCTGTTATAAACAAGCTGGGATGCTGTACGTTCCAGATTTGTCTGTATTTTAAGGTTTTTTTTTCATATACTGTAAAATCACCAGGGCCCAGATACTGTGTGTTTACTTCTGGAAGCTCTGAGCGAGTGTACTGACATTACCTCATAGACACTCAGCTTAGAGGCAATTCATACCGGTTGTGGTACTTTTGAAGATGGTACAATACTCTGTGAAAGGTCTGCACCTCATTTAATTCAGATTTGTTAATCAAAGAGAATGAAATATTCTACAGAGCAAATGAATGTGGATTTAGTAATTTTGTGATTTTAAAGCATTTCGTTAAGTATCACAGTTGCTTAATTTGTTTTAACTAGACTGCGGCAAATTCTAGTTGCCTTGACACTTAGAAGATTAATGTTGGTTCCCAGCATTTACTCATTTTTTAAAAGTGATAGGAAATGTGCTGGAACAAAAAATCTGTAAGAGTTTGTTTTGCCAAAAATTAAAGTTCTGGTGCTCCCTGTTCCCTGGTTTTGTGTCCTTCTTTCTTTCTTTTTTTTTTTTTTTAACATCTTTATTGGAGTATAATTGCTTTACATTGTTGTGTTAGTTGCTGCTATAAAACAAAGTGAATCAGCTATACGTATACATATATCACCATATCCTAGTTCTTGCTCTGTGAAAAATGCCATTGGTAATTTGATAGGGATTGCACTGAATCTGTAGATTGCTTTCGGTAGTATAGTCATTTTCACAATGTTGATTCTTCCAATCCAAGAACATGGTATATCTCTCCATCTGTTTGTATCGTCTTTGGTTTATTTCATCAGTGTCTTATAGTTTTCTGCATACAGGTCTTTTGTCTCCTTAGGTAGGTTTATTCCTAGGTATTTTATTCTTTTTGTTGCAATGGTAAATGGGAGTGTTTCCTTAATTTCTCTTTCAGATTGTTCATCATTTATGTATAGGAATGCAAGAGATTTCTGTGCATTAATTTTGTATCCTGCTACTTTACCCAATTCATTGATTAGCTCTAGTAGTTTTCTGGTAGAATGTTTAAACAAGGTGGGCAGAATGTGCCAGTTACAGGATAGAACATGGGTCAAAGTCAAGGGTGAGATTCAGTGTGGTGTGTGTGGTGGTGTCATTAAGACCATTTATACATGTTCTGATTTTCCTCCTCCTTCCAAACACACAAAAGGATCACACTTCTCCATTCTGCCCTAAATGTAAGCATGGCCATGTGACTTGCTTTGGCCACTGAAACGTGAGAAGAAATGGCATGCGTTACCCCTGGGTGGAGGACGTAAGAGCCAGTGTTCAATTGCCTTACTACATTCATGTCCCCTGCAGGCATCACAGAAGCTCTGTTGAGATAGATCCTCCATGTACCTTGGTTCCTTACAGATTATCATGACAGCTCCCTTTACAATTTGCACTGAGCTTTTAGTGTGAGATTCTGGTAAACCTGGGTTGAGTAAAACATTGAAATATTGCTGTATTTTAAAATTCTGGCATAGCCTAGTCTATCCTGACTATTGCAGTGTGTTCCTGGAACTGAAACTGTTTGTGGAAGACTTTGTCCTGTGTACTGGTGTAGATCCAAGGAGTCTGAAATCTACTGGCACTCAATTATTACAAAAAGCAAGATGTGGTAAGTGATTTGAGAGAAGTAAAAAGTGCTAGAGGGGGCTTCCCTGGTGGCACAGTGGTTGAGAGTCCGCCTGCTGATGCAGGGGACACGGGTTCATGCCCCGGTCCGGGAGGATCCCACATGCCGCAGAGCGGCTAGGCCCGTGAGCCATGGCCGCTGCGCCTGCGCGTCCGGAGCCTGTGCTCCGCAACGGGAGAGGCCACAACAATGAGAGGCCCGCGTACCACACACAAAAAAAACAAAAACAAAAACAAACAACAGCAGCAAAAAAGTGTTAGGGGACCACAGAAGGGCGAGAGCCTATCCTCGGGACTCTCAGGAAAGGTTTCATTAAAGAGCTGTCATTTGAGTTGAGCTATAAAGAACAATTAGGGTTTTGTCAGGCAGTTATATGCAACGAGATGGAAGAGGAGTAAGAAGAGAAGAAGACACAGTATGGAGACTAAAACACACAAGTTAAAATTATGCGGATTGGCAGTAAGACAAGAAAATCACGGTCAATCAATGGGGACCCTTATATGCCATACTAAGGGGTTTGAACTCTGAGGTAGAGTGAGCAGAGCAATTGATGTACGGTCAGAAGACATGGTTTCTGGTACTGTTTCTACCAATTACTAGCTGGGGGGTGGGTGGGGGGAGGAAGGAAGTCTCTCTCCGCAGGGGCTACTGATTGGGCCTGTATCGAAAAGGTGTTCTCAGGCTGGCACAATCCTGGTCAGATTCCTCATTCTGTTCCTGAAGACAGCAAGTAAAGACCCTAAGAATGTTTTTTTTTTTTTTTTTCCATACGCGGGCCTCTCACTGTTGTGGCCTCTCCCATTGCAGAGCACAGGCTCAGCGGCCATGGCTCACGGGCCCAGCCGCTCCGCGGCACGTGGGATCTTCCCGGACCGGGGCACGAACCTGCGTCCCCTGCATCGGCAGGCAGACTCCCAACCACTGCGCCACCAGGGAAGCCCAACCCTAAGAATGTTAATGGGATAAGGCAGTGGCTGGATTTCAGGGAAACTTATGATAAAGCTTATTCTAGGTTTATTAGTTCAGTTTTAAAGGTGATGAAACTGAGGCCCAGAGAATTTACATGAATCATTTTGCTAGTTCAAGACCTGTGCTAGAATGGAAGTTCCCAGCCACACTACACTACCTCTGGAATGAGAGAATCCTAAGCTGGGATCCTGTTCTTCAAGTGTTCCCTAAGGGATAGAGGAAGTCAGAGGGCAGAAGTGAGATCTGGGGTGGTTGGAGGAACAGCTCCAAAAGAGCAAAGGAATTTCCATCGTACACCTGACCTTGGTTCATGGAGGTGGGGATCAGGTTATAGGTAAAGACCTGAAGTGGTTGCCAGAGTTTGGGGGGTGGGGGCAATAGGAGAGGTTGGTAAAAGAGTACAAACTTTCAGCCATAGGATGAATAAGGTCTGAGAATCTAATGTATAGCATGGTGATTATAGTTGATAACACTGCATCATATAATTGAAATTTGCTAAGAAAGTAGAACCTAAATGTTCTCACCAAAAAAAAAAGGAAAGAAAGAAAAAGATAAATACGTGAAATGATAGATGTATGTGTTAATTAACTAGACGGGGGAATCCTTTCACAATGTATATGTATGTCAAATCAGCATGATGTATACTTTAAGTATCTTACAAATTTATTTGTCAATTATACATCAATAAAGCTGAAAAAAAAAAAAAGGCCCGAAATTCCCATAGATGTGGTTGTCCTTGATGCCACGCTTATGCTTCCAGTAGTACACATTTAAGGGCTTCTAATGCTTGAATCTTACAAAAATCTATTTATAGTTATCCCAATCCCTGATTATAGTTACTGTCAATACAGTATTATTCTAGGAGTAATAAGTTTTAAAAATTTTGTTAATGACTCTCTACTTCAGAGGCAGTGAGGTATAGAGCATGGAATCAGAAGTCAGCTTGCTTGGCTAGTCTGGTTCCCAAATCTGCCAGCTTTGTGCAAAACTCAACCCCTTTTGCAATTTTCTCACCCAACCCCTTGAAAAGGATGGAGAAATATTGTCAAATCTTTGTAAATACAACATATCACTTTTGCTGCTATCAATTTTAAGAAGTAGCTTTCCAAGTTCAACTAAGAAGGAAGAGACTGCTGTGTGGGGCATCGGCACTGCCTGTTCAGGATGATGGGCTGTGCTAGACTACTTTCCTTTTCTTGGGGAGTCTGTCTTTCTTAGGGTGAAGACCAGGATGTATCCTTTGTATCTGGACCTTAAGCTTACTTTCACTAGTGGACCTATTACACATTTGTCTACATAGTTTTCTCTCTCACTTATCTGGGAGCTCATTGAGAAGTAAGGCTTACTAATCTTTGAGTCTTCAGATGGTGAGGTAAAGTGGAATTGCATCGTATGTGTCATACCTATGCAGATGCATCTCACTATACGTACTTGGGGTGGTGAGAGATAGAAAGGAGACAGGGAGAGAAGGAGGGAGAGAGTAAAAAGAGACCAGGGGAGAGAGAGACAGAGACAGGAGAAAGAGAGAGAGAGAGAAGGAGAGAGGGAGAGAGGGAAAGAGAGAGACTGAGAAAGAGAAGGAGGCAGATTTCACCAGGGAAAGTAGGTGATACCATTCACCATTGCATTTAATTAATCTATGGTCCTGAATATGCAGTATTTGGGAGCCTCACATCTTCTAGCTTTCATTCTCTCGCGCAGTCCCAGTGTCCCTGTGCCTCTTGTAGAGTGAGCATATTGCTGTGCTGAGTGTGATTCTCGTGTTTAAAGGTATATATTTTTCCTGCAATATGGCTGCTAAACTCAGCCAACTACTTCGTCTCTGCTCAGCTGAAATAGTTGCAATCTGTTCCAGTGCTGGAAGAAAAACTTGTTCTGTTGGAATTACTGAAAGGTGGGGTGTCAGTCTCCAAAGTAAACCCTTCCTGAGAGATTTTCAAGGGTAATTTTGATTATGCCATGTGTCTCACCTCTGCCTTCAAATATGGACTGTCAAGTCTCCCTCACACCTTGGCAATATCTTGGGCATATCCCATAGCTTTTCCACTCACCTTTGGATTTAGAGTTCTCTCATTTTTAAGACATGAAAATGGCCAGTCCAGTTCAAATCACAGCTTCATTCTCCCATCCATTTTCAAAGTTCTCTGTTTATGTACTTCCAACAAGCTTCAGCCCCACTCAGTAATCTGTAGATCCAGCAGGGGAAGATGTGTGGTATTTTGTTCTTTCACTATTGCTCTGCCTTATTCAACTACTTTTCTCACCACTTTTTTTTAAATTAAAAAAATTTTTTTTTTACATCTTTATTGGAGTATAATTGCTTTACAATGGTGTGTTAGTTTCTGCTTTATAACAAACTGAATCAGCTATACATATACATATGTTCCCATATCTCTTCCCTCTTGCATCTCCCTCCCTCCCACCCTCCCTATCCCACCCTTCTAGGTGGTCAAACCCCTTTATGCTCCTAGCTTCTCCTGTGCTAGGGCAAGAAGGGTGAGATGAGAGTTAAAAGGACAATGCTGTACTTGATGAGTTGGGATGAAATCTGGCTGTGGTACCTTCCATGTGGCAGAAAACTTAAAGTTGGCTCTCTCATTCCAGGAAATTTTGTGGGTTCTTTAGAAATCCCTTTGGGGATCTTTGGCACTGCACTGACCCTCAGTGTTGGAGATCTGTCCTCTAGCTGAGCTCTTACAACTGTTCTCTCAGCTCCTGCTTAGGATGGTAGACTGCCAACCTCACTCTGCTGGTGTTGTCTTGCCCTGACAGGTAGCTTCCTTCAGTGGAGACCTTTCAAGATTGTAGCTAGTGAGATGAACTCTTAGTTTAACGAAGACTTGACATCCTTGCCGCACCAAATTCTGGAAGGATAAACCACTCATACCATAGACACTGTGGTCTACACAAGTTTTTATCTTCATCCCAGGGACATTGTCAGCATCTCCCAAGAACTGTCCAGGCTCAGCTCTGGTCCAGGGTCACTGGAAAGATGCAGCTCAGCATCTCTTTTGGAGGCTATCGTGTCAGTTGTCTCTTCAGGAAGACTACTCATCTCTAATAAGAGACTTCCTTGAAGCTCCTTTCTCACTTGGCTTAGGAAGGGTCACCTACGAGGAGAGTTGCGGAAATGCCACAGTACTGCTGACTCGACTGACAGCTTTTTACTTCAATGACTCTCTCAATCTTCATCTCTAATGTCTTGAGTTCTCTTATAAACCCGAATTTGGGTCACAGCACTAGTTTTTCTATCTTGTAGCAAGTCAAGGATTTATAAGTTTTTTAATCAAATGTATGGATATTTATTATTTTCTGCTTTGGACTTCAGTTTAAATTTCAAGATAATTGGAAAGTCCCTTTCAGTAGTTTGATAGAGTAATGTGAGATTTTTTGGCCTTGCATACTAATTTTAAGAGCCAAATTCCCACTTACATAGTTTCAACATATATATAAGTGCTCAATACATATTTTTGATTGAACTATACCCATTTCTACGTCTGTGGTCAAGCCAAGAGAAATCATGTGTCCTCTAGAGAATCCTCCTTCACTGGTCTAAGATTAGCTCTTAAAGGGGGAACAACTCCTTCTGCTAGTTTTCAGAAAGAGACCTGCAAGCATAACACTGATCCTAAGGTCTGTCAAAGATGGCACAAAAAGGGGAAAATATCCATAATCTCTACCAGTAAATTAAAAACACTCTCCTAAATAAAATATGGCAAATGGAATCCAGCACAATAGCAAAAGGGTATGATTAAATTGATTCAATTCAGGAACGCAAGGATAATTATTAGGAAATACGTTAATACAATCTGTCATATAAATAGATCAAAAGAGGAAAACACTTCTATAGATAGTGAAAAGACATTTGAAAAATTAAATATCTTTGCTCAAATTGAACTTTTTATGGTAGAAATAGATGAATTCTCCCTTAACATGATAAAAATACATTTTAGTTCAAAATCCAGCATCATTCTTCATAATACAATGTTAGAAGCATTCTTATTGAAGTCAAGAACAGGACAACTTGCCAGCAATCATCATTATTGCTTAATACTATTTTTAAAGTACTAACCAATGCAATTAGAAAAGAAAAATAAGTACTGTATAAGTATTAGAATGGATTTTAAAGATCATTATTTTCACTTGTTACAAATTATAAATCTGGGAAATTCAAGATAATAAACTGGAGGAAAATCTTTAGAGACAGTAAGAGAATCCAGTAGGTAGCTGGATATGTAATTAAAACACAAAAATCAATAGCTAACACAGAAACAATTAGAATTAGTAAATATCATGGGATGAAACATCCCATTTACCAAAGCTATGGATATGACTAATTACTTAGAAATAAATTCAACAAAAAAGGTGCAGGAAATATATAAAAAAACTGTTTCCTCAAGTGAAAACATAAGTTTTTATAAATGATAATAATTATTATCTTTTAACTTTCTGCCTCTGAGGTACAAAATCACAATTCAACGTAACAAACTTTGCCAGGGGACATAAAAGAAAACTAATGATTGGAAAAATGCATTTTGTTATTGCATAGGGAGACTGGATGTTGTAAACATGACAATTATCCCTAAATTAATCTAGATATTCAAATAATTCAATAAAAACACCAATGTTTTTGTGATCTGGACAAAATGATGCTACAATTCATTTGAAAAAATAAACCTGGGGGCTTCCTTGGTGGCGCAGTGGTTAAGAATCCACCTGCCAATGCAGGGGACACGGGTTCAAGCCCTGGTCTGGGAAGATCCCACATGCCGCGGAGCAACTAAGCCCGTGCGCCCCAACTACTGAAGCTTGCGCGCCCAGAGCCCGTGCTCCACAACAAGAGAAGCCACCGCAATGAGAAGTACGCGCACTGCAACGAAGAGTAGATCCCGCTCACTGCAACTAGAGAAAGCCCGCGTGCAGCAATGAAGACTCAATGCAGCCATAAATAAAATAAATTAAAAAAAACAAATTAGGTGGAAATCACCTAGTAACAAGAATTGACTTTTAAAAAAAAAAAAATAAATAAATAAACCTGGCAAAATTCTAGGGATTAAAAAGGAAGGACAAGCCTTATGAGATAATAAACTTTATTACAAATCTATAACATTTAAAGCAAAATAGATACTCCAGAAATAGAGTTAAACCAATATGGAAGTTGATTATTGATAAAAGAGTTATTTCAGATCAGTGCTGAAAAAATATTTAGCAAAATGTTTGGTTGGAGACAAATAAGTGGTCATTGGGAAAAAATAATTTTAACCAAATTTCTACTTCATATTTTATATCAAAAAAGGATTAAATAAAGACTTAAATATTAAAATCACACTGTAGGGCTTCCCTGGTGGCTCAGTGGTTGAGAGTCCACCTGCCGATGCAGGGGACACAGGTTCGTGCCCCGGTCTGGGAAGATCCCACATGCCGCGGAGCGGCTGGGCCCGTGAGCCATGCCCGCTGAGCCTGCGCGTCCGGAGCCTGTGCTCCGCAACGGGAGAGCCCACAACAGTGAGAGGCCTGCGCACCACAAAGAAAAAAAAAAATCACACTGTAAATGCTCTAGAGAACTCATAGTTGAATTTGTTTTTAATCATTTTGAATGAGGAAGAGCATACTATGAAACTAAACCTCAGAAAACATAAAAAAATTGATAAATTTGAAAACATAGATATTTAATATTTTTATACAGAAAAACAGACATAACAATAAACAACAAAACACAAACTGGAAAAGTATTTGTTTATAAAGGGTGCTTTAAAATGCTTAATGATTTATGATATGTTCATATTAGTATCCATTAAAAAGTTTGAGACAAATACAGAGATATTGATATGCAAGGATATTTAAGATATTTTATTTTGTAAAAAAAACAAACTGAAGGAAATTATGTCAAGTATGACCTTACTTGTGAGCACAAAAATGGATATCCAGCTAATGCAGGTGGGTATGTGTTTATATTATGTAGGTTTTACCTATAGAGAAAAAAGAAGCTGTAAAAAAATAGTCATCCCTGAGAATAAGACTGAATGGCTGGAAGGAAGAAGGCCTTAAAAAAAATACTTGTGCTTTTCTATACTGTTTAGATATGTTGTTGTTGTTTTATTGATACATGAGCCATATTAACTTTCATAACTTAAAAACAAGTTAGAAAAGTTTCAGAAGTTAGTAAAAGGCCAGAGTCCGTAACAGAGAGTATTAGTGCCCTGGCCACACCCCTCTCCCTTTCCATTTCAGTGCACACTGCCTGACCTCAAGATTCCAGCATCTGCACTTTTTCCTGAGGATTCTCTCTGGCCCCTGAAATCCTCTACTTACCCATACAGTAGGTGGCAATATCAAGGAATGAATGTCCCTCAGGAGCAGCCTCAACCAATGACTGACAGGGGAGTTGGTGTATAAATACTCTAGTTCCAACAGTGTCTCAGAGTCTCCCCAGTGGGACTAGGTTCCTGTTATCTAAATGGTTACTGACTTGATAATGCACCTTTTATTCACTGCCTTTGCTTCCCTGACTTATTCCCTTACCAATGTTTTCTTTACCTTCCAAACAAACTACTAGCACTCACATCCTTGTCTTTTGATCAGCTGCTGGAAGAACCAGGACTAGGACAGAGCGTCTCTGCGGTTTCAGGGCAAAGAGAGATGCGCTCAACCGATGAGCTCAATGGTTGAGCGCAAATGTCTAGGACAATTTCATGCAGATATTTCCCAAGTGTGAGCGTCTATAAACTACTGAGGGTGTTTGGCTTTGTGGAAATCAAGACATCCTTTATACCTTAGATGAGGAGCTCCTCGAAGTGCTAGGCTGGTGGACTGCAAGAGTGGGCTTCTCCTGAGTCTTCTGGGAAGCTGAGGGAAGCCGAGGGGCTGAAGATCAGCCGTGAAGTATTCAGAGAGCTCACCTGGATGGTTTTTTGGCCTCTCTCATTTCCCTGAGCAAACATGTTTACTTCTTCTCTATGGTTGGAAGTGTGAGTGTGTGTGGTGGGGCAGTTGCAGAATCTAGGACCCTTTCCACAGGTTGTGGTGGAGATGTTTGTCCCAGGCCCTCAGTGTCCCAATCACAATTCCATTTACCCACACTTGTGTTCCACCAGGATTTACAGAACTGTCAGCTTATAATTGGACTGAAGGGCTGAGTTCAGTTAGGGAAACAGAATTTTATTTGCTTCTTGTGTTTCAACAGTTGAGCATTTTACAGCTGGGTTGGTGAAAAGGTTTTTATGCTATTGGTGTAATGAAACATTTTATAGGGAGAGATAATTGAGTTTTTATTTTTACTAGAAAATAATGCTATCAGCTTAGCTTTGGGGACCAAAACAAGGAAGAGCTCAATTAATGACCAGAATTCAGGGAGGCCCAGTAATTATGAAAACTGCCTAAAGACCAAGGCAGGAAAACAGCAAGACGAGAGAAAGCAGAAACTAATTTTGATTCTTCTGTAAAATTCTGACGGGAACAATGGAACAGTCAAGGACATTATAAATCCATTCATTTATTTCAAAATTTGCAAAACAAATCCCTTCTTACACATAGTATTTGTACAACATGAAATTATTATTCAATAAGTTGACATTTTAAACCTATTACTGCCTAAACCCATCTATTACTGAGCTATTCAGAGCACTAAGTTAACATTTACCAGAACATTCATCCTCACATCATGGGGAGATCAAGCTGAAATCCTTTATTTCATATTCAGATCTTGCCAGGTCAGGATTGAAATCGGCTACCTTTCTGATACTTTACTGAAAAGCTACTGCGAAATCCACAAAAGAATTATTATCAGGTTACTGCAGTTATTCAGCTAGATGTTGACTTTGATATGTCAAATCTCTGATCTTTAATAGAAAATTGATGGTCGTGCCCTGAGGGTCAGTCATATGCATGACCAGGATAGGCCAAGGTTTGCATTAAATTATAGCCAATCTTGTGGTCTCATTCCCGGGCAGCTTAAGCCAAACAAAGCAAATGGATCCCTTGCTAGTGGGGTCTCTTCATTGTTTTGTGTTGGCATATGGATTTAATTCTGTAATGGGGGACTGCTGGGCACAATCGGCCTTATTGATTTTCTGGAGAGACTTTTTTCTTAGAGTACCCGGAAGTGCAATAGAAGAAAAGCAACTGGTGCAATTTTTCTTTTTCTCCACCTCAGACGGTTGTGCTAGCAGCTGATTCATTCTGCCACTAGAAATCATATGAAGATATTAAATTATATCATCAATCAATTTGTTTTTAGAGGACTGGCTTTCTCTGTGTTGCAGGCTGGAGAAGAGGAAACAGTAATTCCCTTATGTCTCAATTGTGGGGCACGTTATTTGGCCATAATGCTCCCTGGATTTGAGCTCTGCTAAAATGAACTCTTGACGTAATGGTAATGGCTCCCATGCTCCCATGTCCGATATGGGAGATGGGAAGGTGAGGGGAAATTGGAGAGGAAGATCATAATACAAGGTTTGTGGTTCTCACAGAGATTCCAGTGTCATCAGAGTTGCTCAGCCCTTCTGGCATGAATCATAGACTATGGAGCTAGAACGGATCACCGTGCCTGCCCCAGCCCCCAACCCACTGATGCAGATGAAGACACTGAGATCCAGAGAGATGGAGGGATTTGTACAGAGGGTCAGAGAGAATGAGTGCCCTACCTCCAGTCTAGCAGATTACTAAGCAATGTTTTGAAAGAGAAATAAAAGAAATGGCAGTAAAGATCCTTTTCTTGATACTATCATTCTACACTTCAGTTTTCTCATCTGTAATGACCTTCCTCATAGGGTTGTTGTGAGGAATACACAAGAGGGCCTGGTGGTGTTGGGTGGCTTCTCCTGGGACACAGCTTACTGGGGATGGGCCCCTGGCTCAGGTGGGCTGTGGCCACCATAGGATGGAATTGGGTTCTGAGTCTCATCTCCTTTCTGCCTCCTCAGAAGCAGTGATTATGTCGTACTGAATTGAAATATGTGGAGGAAAGGGTATAGCGCTGTACATGTTGTTTTGACTGGTTTATCACTTGGCAGGTTCAAAAAGGCAAGACCCATTTTAGTTTCCCGGTGTTTGGTTGATCAAACCCACTTGCAGTTCCATTGCTGGCATCTAAGTGAAGAGGGGCTTTCCTCTATAGAGAACACTTATATGAGGTGGGAACAGAGCACATTGTCAGACCAGGGGAGGCCAGCATGTCACAGCACATTTTATTCATGCCACAACAGAGACGAGTGTGGAAACAACCCCTCAGTAGCATATGTCATCATAAAGTCCTCCACTTAAATTATGTTGATGACTATATATTTCTAAAATCCCCTTCTAAGGTCACCATGTATGAAAATGTTTTGGAGAGCAATACTAATGATAGCAATCGTATTAATAACGGGAGTTACATTTTTGGGAACGTTCTAATGTATGCCAAACATTGTGCTAGGTATTTACGTGGATTTTATCACTCCAAAGAGGGAGCTCTTTTTAATATTCCTATTCTGCAGATGGGGAAAATAAAGCTTAGGAGAGTGAAATAAGTTTCCCAGAGTCCTGAGGTAAGTAGCTAAGCTGTCTTCAATTCCAGATGTGTCTGATTCTGATTCTGAAGCATCGGCGCTCAGCAACTATGCCTTGGCCTTGATGTTTGCTGGCACAGGATGTAAGAGGGAAAAAGCACAACTTTTTGCTTTCTGTATGCAGCAATTTTCTGAAAGTTTAAATGCAGGCACAGAAAATGAATCGAAATCTATCCTGTCATTTCTTAGTGTCTTACATTCATTCAACACACATTTGTTAAGACTTTGGTGCACGCAGAAAGCTATGCCAGGGGCTAGGGAGACGAAGATGGCGAAATCTTGGTTCTTGTCTAATTAGTACAATCAAAGTGCAGGCTTGGTTAACGTGGCATGATAGGGCTGTGAACAGGGTGAAAAAAAAAAAGCTAGTATTTTGCCAAGGAAGAAGATGTGAAGAAACGGGCTTGGGTTTTGAAGGGGGCACTTTTTTTCCCCTTTCCTTTCCTGGTCCTTATGTTCTTTAAGACAAATATTCAGGTTTTACCTCTGGGGAAAGAAAACACTGTGAAGGTCTTAAAAAATGTACTTTAAGGAGGTTCTTCTTCCAGGTTTGCAGGGGTGAGCACTGGAAATGGCATTCACCTGACTCAAAATAAATACTCATTAAATAATTTCAAAATAAGCCATGGGCAGGCTCTTTTAAATCCAGGGTCAACTGAAGCCACCCAAATTTGCAGCTGGCATTATCCCCTCCCCATCAAAACATGAGTGTGTTTTAATGAAAGAGGAACACTAAATGTTTTCCCTGCATTTTAAGGCATCGAACTCTCATAGAGCAAGTTCTGCCTCACAGCCAGAGAGCTGGCCCCTTTCTCACCCTGCCCCTTTCATCTCCCTTTGTTCCGTGTCTATGCTGAGGCTGAGATTTCCCCACCTCTCTCTGTCTTACTGTGGCTCTGAAAGATGATTGCCTTCTGGTGAAGCCCTTTCCCCTTCTTCTGTACCCAAGCTCCATGTTCAATGAACATCAAAAAGCCTTATCATACCCTGATGGTTTAAATCTTTAAACAGAGCGTAACAGCCGGAGTACATCCAGACCGCTCACATCCTAGAGCCTTGTCACTATGTGTTCCTGCAACAATTACCAGGAGAGGGAGGCTGCGGAGTGAATCAAGTAGCGAGTGTTATCTCCCCGGACTCCATGCTGATGCTCTGATCAGGACTTCAGCAAAATTCTGTTTGAAATGAGAATAGACTAATTTTCATCCGACGCTGCTCAGAGGAATCCCATGTGGTCCAACACGCCAAGGGTCATCATTAGAAAACCGCCTTCAAAAGAGCTGAGGCTTCTTGTGGCAAAGCTCTCTCCCTTTGTTAAATTTATAAACATTTATGTAAAAATGTATACATTAATTGTTCAGGCTCTTCCCAGCCTGGAAAGCTATGCCCAGGAATGTACTTGGGGGAAATGAACTCATAAAAATACCCCAAGTCAGGATGAAAATGGCCTTGTTTTGACTGAAAATTCAGAAGAATTCAGTGATCAAAGGCGATTCTTACTCCCAGCTGTTCAAAGGGACTTATATTAAAAAAAAATCAGATGTGACCAAGAATAGAAAAGAACTCATTAAGAGCTTAATGAGACGGTGACAGGTGAAATCATCAGTTGCTTAAACACTGTACAGTTTTTTTTTTTCCTTCGGTGGGAGCCACTCATTTGTTTTCCTGGATTCAATTTAGATTTCCTATACATTGTTATAAAATGCAGAAAAGTTCATCAAAGGGGGAATATTTTTCAGTCCCGAGTCACTGGGCATCTAGGTAATTAAGACATCCTCTTCCCCACTTGCCCCTCACCTCCATGGAAGGTGCTTGCAAGCATATCCAGGGAAACAAATAACTGACTTGCTCTCCTCTCCCCACCTCGCGGGTTTCCTTGGGAGAGAGAACCCATGAGTGAACAAGTACACCAGGAAAGGCATGATCTGGGGAAGTTTAACAGTAATCCTCATAACCCAAAAGCGAAGGTAAGTTGTTGTCCTTAGAGACATAAAAATAAGGGACCCTAGAGAGAGGGAGGGCTGTGCACCTTTTTATAGCTTTTATTCTGCTGCTCTGCTGTTCAGAAAATACTAAAACCAAGCAAAAGAAATTTCTTTTTTTTTTTTTAAAACTGGAAAAGTATTTGTTTATAAAGGGTGCTTTTGAAATATTAAGAAAAAGGCTAAGAGAACGTTAGTAAGATGTATGTGAAGATGAAAAGAAACATAATTGAGGAACCTCACTCATAATAAAAGGAGCAAAAAGTAATAGTGATATACTATTTTAACCTATTAGTTTGCCAAAGATTAAAAAGTGTGATCATTTCCATTGTTGGCATATATATAGGAATAAAGAGAGTACTCATGCACTGTTGGTAGAAGTGTAAATTGGTGAAATGTTTAGAGATTGCTTTGGCATGATTTGTCAAATTTTAAAATGTGTATATTCTTTAAATGAGAAATTCCACTTCTAGGAAGTGTGTGTGTGTGTGTATATATATATATATATATATATATATAACTAAGCAGCTTAAATCCCCTTTGACTTTCCCCAGGCAAGACTGGAATCTCTTGCATGTTTCCAGGCTCTGACCTTCCCGACTTTGGTCTCCCAACACTAGTAGCCAGTTTTTTTTATTCTTTAAATGCTAGAGGAGTCATGAAAAATTCAGACACTGGGTTTCCCTGAGACCAATCTGGTGGCTTTTTCTTTGTGCTAACTGCTGCTTTCTATGCATCATTCAAAAGGTACATACCAAGTTGTCAGCCCCTGAACTGCTACTTGGTGTTAGACATGAATATTTGTAGCTTAGCAAGGGACTAAATTGAAAAAAAATTAATATTTGACAAGCCCAAAGAAAGGCATAACAGGTCCAGAAGTATCCATTTGAAAGGTTTTTTACTTGTAAAAAGTCAAAACTTTTTGTCCAACTGGGGTGATTCTGAGCCACAAAAGGTTTGCTTTGAAAAGGCACTGATTACTAGACATCGTCCAGAAACATCGATTATGATTACAGCATCGCAAATACAGCGGCCAAGTTGTTTTTTTTTTTTTTATGTGGATGCAGGGAGAATATTCATTTTATGCCTGTGCCACTAATCTTATATGACCAGGAAGCCAAGAGGGGTGATATAAGACTGATGCTAGTTGCACATCAACTATACCTACAATGGCAAAATTGCCTTTTCCCACATTTCTTAATTAGAATGAGAATCAGCTTAGAACTAATAGAATCTCTTATTAGTCACAAAAAGAATGGCTGCCGCTCCAGTTCAAGTGGCATATCTGCATAACTTATAGCCTTAAGAGCTTATAGTCCCTGGTACTCTTGGCTGACTGCCTTTAACTCTCTCATATTAATGAGTTGTTCTAAATTTAGTCTGCTGTGACAAACTAATATTAATACAGTATTTTATGGCCCAGAGCATTGTTAATACATAGGAATGAAACCCAGAGTCAAAGGGAGGGGGCAAGGGAGTGAGATTACTTTGTGTGATTGTCAAGATATAAGATAGTCCAAGTATGTAGATATTAAGACTTAAATATAATATACTGCTTATGGATTTATATTATGTGAAACATTTTCTATTATTTTAAATCCTCGTGGTATTAGTTCCCTATTTTCAGGGGTTTATAACTTGGCCATACAAATTCACTCTGGGCTGAAACTTGGAAGGCAGGGTCTTAACCTGGGGGCATTTAATTAATTAATTTATTTTATTTAACCAAATTACAAGTCGGTTTGGCCATTTTTAACCCAGGCAAGTGGCAAGCGGGGAGCACCGGTTTGGGATACAATTTTGTGTACAGAACTCCAGTTTGTTTCACAGAGTGAACACCAAGAAAAGAAAACTATAAACGACGCAGGGGTGAATCATATAAGAAAAGCAAAGCTACAAATGCAGTTAATAAAGATGACGAGGGGATTTCTTTCCTTAAATGCAGACTGTACCTTTTAAGTGTACATCTTGAGTAGCAGCCTACAGACAGGTATTGGCTTGGGTTGGCACCCATGGGTAGAAAGCAGATTTGTAGAATTTGCAGAGGGATTAGATGTGGTTGTGTGTGTGTATGTGTCATTTATGTTTGTCTTTTGTAACTAAGTAATAGAAACATTCAGTGTGGGCTCAACCTGGTTCTCTAGCAAGATGCAATGCTTGCTTTTTAATGAATCCATAACTTCAGAAGAAGAAAAGCAAGTGTCACAGTTATTATCATAGGCAGCTCCAGGCTGCCAGGTGCATCAGTCAGGGAAATTGTGAGGTACATGTAAGTGAGGAACGGTGGCGTGGGAGCTCGTGGCAAAGACTGGTTGTGAAACTCGTTTTTAAAGTCCTAAGGGATAGAAACCAGCCTAAATGTGCTGGGTGGCGTCATTCTCACTAAAAGCACTAAAAGCTTACTGCAGTGCCAGCTCAGTGGGTGACTCTCAAGACGTGTGGGTGTCCATTTGGTAGGCGTTTTTAGAAAGGCTTTTATGTCTCTAAAATGAAAGCCTGTTGGGGGAAATTGTCATTGTATTTCTAGGACTTTACAGTTTATAATTTATAGAAAAATGTCCCAATGGAAATTGAAATTTTTCCTTTTTTCCTTTTATATATATTCAGTTCTATGACACTGAGGTCAGTTGATAAAATTCTTCTCTTTCCTCTGCTCACCCTGTCAGGTCAATGCTGATTAACTCACAGAGAGGACATTCCCTTTCTGTACCGAGCTTCTCAAGGAGATGCTGGGAAGGGTTTTCTGCCTGGAACTTCACAAAGAAAGAGAAATTTCTTCATAAGGGAAATGGGAACTGACTGGTCTTCAGAGCAGAAGAAAAACTCAACTGCCCTGATCCAGCAGGAGACCGACAAACGTCGGCCAGGAGACCCTTTGCAGCAGGTGGACCAGGAGACAGGGCTCATAATTTTGGGATCCCCAGTCTGGACGACGACATGTTACTGGGCGGCAATACATCTGAAGAAATTGAAAATAACAACGAGAATAACAAGGCAAAATAATATAGACATTTCAAAAACAATTGATTCCTCCGTATAAAAAAGTAGTCAAATATAATACCAGATAACAGAAATATCCACTTGAGGTTTCCAGTTTAAGGAGGTAATCATGTCTTTTCTTTTTCTTTCTTTCTTTCTTTTTTTTTTGTGTGTGTAAAATTCTTAACCTCATAATAGCCTTCCTGTTAAAGGGCTAAAATAAAACATAAACTGATAATCAGATGCAAATTAGCAGTAACTATCTGCTAAGGTGAACAGCTTCCCCAAGGGTTTCTTATGATAAAACCTCAATCCCTGTTGCTTCATGGCGACCTGTTATATGGCTCATGCCCTGTATGTGCTGGATTTCATCTACTTCAAACATGCAACTCACGTAGTTCAGATTTAGCAGTTTGTTCTAAATGTTGATTTTTTTTGAGCTAAGCAGATGAATTTTTTGTTTTGCCAAAAGAGAAAATAACTTCTGTATTTTATGTTCCACCTGCTGAGTTTCACAATGAAATTGAAAACCAGGTAGGGAAAGAGACTATTGGATTTTTAAGCTTTGTTTACAAATTTGAATTTGGGCTTCATTTAGCAGCGGTTGACTTAGTATCTTGAATTGGGCATGGTTTTAAGAAATCATATGTTGATTTTTGTGTGGTAGCTTCAGGTGAAATAATTTGCTAGAACTGACAAACTGATTCCACGCTCTGAGGAAGTTTTCCTCCCTAGCTCTTCCTTGGGACATAATTCTTCTTTTCATGTACTTTGGAGGTGGGGAGGTTGGAAGGGGAACACTTTACATTACTAGAACCTCTTAAAATTTAGGACATCTTTCAAAGCTTTCCCACCATTATAACCAAAATTATGTAGTCACTTAAAATTTTAACTTAATTTAAAAAGTAGCACATTTGCATAGTTCGAAATTCAAAATATAGTGTATTTAAAAACTCTACCTTTCAGCACTATTTGTCAGATGCCCAATTCTGTGCTCCTCCTCAGAAGTGACTGGCATTAACATTTTCTTGTCTATTCTTTCAGAAACATTCTATGCCCACATTGTCTTTCCTCTTTTCTACGAATGACAGTGTTCTTCATGCACTGCTCTGTACTCTGGTTTCATTCTCTTAGTAATTGATCTTGGAGATTTTTCTATTTCAAATCATGAGAGCTTTCTCCATTTTTGGGGGCAGCATGTACTCAAATTAATTTAACTACTTTTCAACTGATGGAAATTTAAGATATTTCCAATATTTTACAGTTAAAAATACTGCAACAAGAATAGCCATGTACATTTGCCATTTCATACATATGCAAAAAACATCTGTATGGTAAATACCTAGATATGTAATTGCTGGTCAAAGAAAGTATACATTTGTAATTTTGATGGGTGTTACCAAGTTATCTTCCATGGAGGTTGTACTGATTTGTACTCCCTCCAGTGTTGTATGAATATCTGATTCCCTACACCCTGAGCATGCAGTAAGTGGCCTTATTAAACAGCCATCCTTGTCAATCTGATAGGTAGAAAAAGGAGATACTTCAGTATAATTTAACTCACAATCCTCCCATTATGAGTTAAGGTAAGCATTTGAAAATGTATTTCGCAGCCATTTGTATTTCATTTTCTGTGAACCATCTGTTTATACCTTTAATTACTTTTGTTGAACAAGTCACATCCCGTATTTTCCAGTTTGCTTCTACAGGCTGATGAATCTGGACTTTGAAATGAGAGATTCCAGTCATTTGAAAAAATGTTTGGATAGGAGTATTGGGAAAAACATCTCAAGCTGATATGAACATGAATACAATGAGATTTGGTTAATCCTTTCCTTTAAAAAAAAATTATGAAAGTCCAGATTTTATTTGAAGATTTGAAGACAGAGAATAGGAAAAATATCTATTTTGAAATTGTGTATCTCAAAACTTTTCTTTTAGAAGAATGCATGTTTGCATTTACACCCCAGGATCTATTTATGTAGATATTTATTTGCATCTTCTATTAAATGTAGATCGACCCTATAGTTAGCTGGCTCATATGCACCTGACAATGGAAATCTTAAAGATTGGGGAGCCCTATTTCAATCTTTTTACTGAGGTGCTTTACTCTTGTTATTTATTTTTTATTTTATTAGCTTAAAATAATTTTTAAAAAGAAGTCTAAAAGGTATAGGAAAGTACTAGAGAATAAAGGGAATGGAATCTGATCCCCAGCACTCAGAATTGTTTAACTCTGTCATATTCTCTTCCAGTCTCTTAAAATAATTATATATTTGGCTAAAGTTCCTTCTAAACTTGCGTTTTGTTCCTTTCCCTCCCTTCTGAGGGACAACCACTGTCCATTAAAAAATTATGTATGTATATATTTATATACAATCCACACACAACATATAGTATTGTTTTGAGGGCTTATTAAAAATATAAGTAGGACAATGGTGTATCATTCTGCATCCTGCATTTTTTACTCAACATTATAGCTTATTTAAGATCTGTCTATGTTGACATATGAATATCGGTATCTACATCTATCTGTCTATATCTATCTATCTATCTCCAGGTTATTCTTTTTATTTTTGTGTGTGATATTTCATGTATGAGTGTACCACATTTTGTTTATCCTTTCCTCTATTGGTGAGTATTTAGCTTGCTGCTAGTTCGCTGTAATATTCAATGTACTTCCACAAAGATTAGCTCATGGAATCCTTACGTAAACTCAGTGACACATGTGAAACAGAACAAGTGAGGGAATTCAAACATAGAGAGGTTAAGTGACTGGGCTAAGATTTGTTACATTCTCAGATAGAACCCAGGGTTTCCTAATTCTTCATATAAGTTCTTGTCTCTGATTTATATAGCTTTTCATCCTTCAAAGCATGGAATACCATTTAAAAATTGTAATGGAGCCTACCTACACACAGTTTAAGTTGAGAATATATATATACATATATATATGTATATATATGTGTGTGTGTATGTATCTGTTTTAAATTTTTTCTGCATTCAAATTAGTTTCAAGACATTAATCAAGAAATAACTGTCTATAAAACATATTTTAATAGACGAATACCAAAAATCCCAACAAATTTTTTCTCATGCATATTTAAGTTCAGAAAAAATGTTAAAGGTCTCTCACATAGCAAGTTTCCTGAACTTAAGTATTCTTCCAGAAATGTGCTTTTGACATATTGCTGAGATTTTTATCCAGAACCAGGACTTTAGGAAACTTTTTCCCCAAAACTTCATTTTCTATTTTCTTTTTCAATGAGGAAAGCATTTGATTAGAAAATAAAAGATTAAATCTATCTCAAGCAAGAATTTTTCTCTTACATACCAAGATGACCATCGGAGGAAGAGAATCTGACAGTCAGCCACACTCAACAATGAATACAGTGCTTTAAAATGAAGAGTAATTTTTCTTTATAGTGTTGCGCATAGACTTACAGAATATTTGAACTGAAGGGAACTTAGACTGTAGATGTATGACTTGTCCAAGATGGTGCTAGCTGCTACAGTGGAACACATGAGGACTATATAATTACAAAATAATTTAATTTTAGTTTTCTTATTTTCCTAGGAAAAAAGAGGCATATTATTCTGTGGATGTGTTCAAAACTAAGAAAGGAGAACAAAATTTTCTGCTAAGTAAATTTACTAAAATAGGGATATTTCACTTTACATTTATGGAGAGATTTAATTCAAATACCAGTGTGTGGCTGGTTGCTGAGTGTGGAACAACCATTACTGAATATCTAATTGGGGATGATATATTGATGAAAGCACAAAGCTGTCACAGTGTCACAGTCTTGGTGGAATTTCTTCTGGAGAGAGAAATTTAACTTGTCTTACTAGCATTACCTTTAGAGGGCTTTCTGGCTGTAGAACCTTGTCAAAGCTCAAACCTTACTTCCTTGGGGAGCAGAGCATTCCTGCCTTCCCAATATTGGACCAGGTGTCCCTTCTATGTGCTGCCAGACAGTCCCATGGCTATCCCTATCTTAAGCATTTGTGACAATGTTTCCTAATGACCTGATTACATGTCTGTCTCCCCCACTTGGCTGTAGGAGCCATTTGCTTTAGAACAAGGTCCATTCCTTCACCATTGTATTCCATGTGACTAGCAGAGTGTGGGTACTGAGTCGGCAATCATAAAGGTTCGTTAAAAGACATAAAAGATGAATGAATGAATGAATGCTCTAGTAGAAAGATTGTGTCTTAGGAGGAAATTTGCACTGTCAGGATTTATAAAGTTTAGCATACACTTTAAAAATGTTAAATGCCTGTTACTGCTGGTTAAATAACACGCACTAAAATTCTGTGAAGAAGTTTGAAAGTAGAGATTTTCCTTTATTGCCCTCTATTGAATTAGAAGTGACTAGTTGAGATTTCTATTTGAGGATATAACAATACTCCTGTTTTAAGAACATTATGATTCACGACTTTTATGGCAAAATAAATATCTAGAAGTCTGTGTGCTTTTTAAAAATTTTTTTATTGAGGTATAGTTGAAAAATAATATTATATTGGTTTCAAGTGTGTAACAATGATTTGATTTTTTTTTACACGCTGAGTGATCACCACATGCAATCTAGTTACCATCTGTCATCATACAAAGTTCACTTTCAGAATTTATCTTCTGTGTTTTTTTATTGACAGAGTGGGAAGCCATGTGTTGGTCTCTTTGATTTCATATAAATTCTCTAGCTGCATCACTAGCTAAAAATAAATATATCCAACTTTAATATTAATTACTATTATTAGATTATCAAATGTAAGAGCCTAAAAATATCTAAATGTCACACAGGTCAAGCTACTCTCCTACTGTAATTTTAATAGTTTACCAGTTCTAACATAATTTTATAAAGAAAATTTAGGCATTATTAACAAAGTAAAAATGAAATGGATTTTTTAAATCTAGAATAACTATGGTTTCTAGTTGAAGATTCTACTTGATTATCTTCTTCAGGTCTCTTACTTGAAGCCCGTAAGTGTTTTATAATCCCAGGGCCTGCTAGAGCCTTTTAAAGAGTTTCCTCACAAGAGGGCAGCATTTGACTAAGTGTCCAAATAGAAGGTTTCCTGGCGAACTGGGAATATCCATGCAGATCACTTTAATGACTCAGTTAGCAGCTTTACATGGATTTCTAATTCGATTTGTTGGGATGGGACCCAATCTGGCTTGATAGGCCTTTAGAAAGGAATTTTAGGGATTTATTCCACAAATAAATATCAACTGTTTTTAGATAAGTATTATAACAGGTTTGTGGAAGTCACGCTTACCTTAGAGCTTCTGTTGCCTAGCCTTTTAAATACACATAAATTATTATATTAAATTACTTATTATTGTAACTGAATAAAACACAAATGGAGTTACTGGTTTATCAGTCTTCTTTAATTTTTTTCACCTCTCCAATCACATCTATTTACCAGTTGTTTTATCTACATTATCTTTTTAACCTGGAATTTTGTCTTCAAGAGTGAGCCCTGCAGAAGTGATGTGGATCGCTGCAGGAGCTGCTGGTGGAGCAGCTTTCTTTTGGAAGGTGGTCTTCCTTTGATCTGAGCCTTGAGGATAACTGATGAGATGCTCAGGGACCAATGTTTCCACATCCCAGAGAGCATGCCAAGGGGCTGGTCCACTGGGTGAAATTCAAGCCTCAAAAAGTAGCCTCATCCTTGATTTTCAGGGTCAGGAGAGTAAACCATTGCTTGGTTCTCATTATTATTCCATCACTGTTGGTATAAAACCTCTTTTTATTTTTCAACATAGAGCTGAATGTATTGTGGAGACATCTGGGGTACACAGCTCTTCATGGAGATTACGTATGACAGCCAATTACCAAACTACATCCTACCATTTGTTAATAGGAACATTGTTATGGAGCCAATACTGGATAAAATGGCATTATTTTAACTAGTCATTAAATAGTCTTTAAAAAAATATGGTGACATTTCTCAAAGAAACAGTCTCAAAAAGAAATTTATACCCACAAATATCCAGGCATAGGCACATGTACACATGTGTATATACTTTGCCCTCAAATTTGTATTTTAAAATTTTGAAATAAATGTATTTTAGTCATGACACGTTTTCTAGGTGAAAGAGAAAACCATATTTGGGTTCGGGTAACATTGAAAGACACACTCGCTGTTCCTGTTCCAATTTACGTTTGGATAAGTTATCACAAAGTAGCTGTAAAAAATCTTCTTGGAGGTGTTATACTGGGCTTCTGATGACTAAATAAGCAGATTTCTTGAATATTCTAATTGTTGAAGAAGGTAATTGAGAGCAAATACTTATCTCAGAAAAGCCAAAGAAAAATCTGAAAGTAGAAATGCTACCGCATAAGGCATACAAGCAGATTCTTAAATTTCTGTGTTCTTTAGCCCTTTGTGCCTATATTCAAACAATGACTACTGGAACCCACCAGATTTCTTATTCACTTTAGGGGATCAATTTGGGAAATTTTGATGATTTCCATTCCACTTTATGTGTTTTATGGGGCTTTATTAACTAACATTCTTTTGCAAAAAAGGGATAACTTAAACAGTACTTCAAATTGCTCCAGGGCCAACTCTGTTTTATTCAGTACTCAGAACACATTTGATATTAATATTTACACATTTTTCAGAATTAGAATGCAATCCTCTGGCAGAGAGCATTGTCCTTCTTTTAAAAAAGATCAAGTGGAAATAATCTAACCAATTAGATTTGATGAATAATAATTCTTAGTTGTAAGCAACAGATTAAATGCTAACTTTTGGTTTAGATTTACATGGTTTAGTGAATTTGGGGAATACCAAGGAATGCGAGCCACTGGTAAGCCAAAGTGATCCATAGGTTGTCCTCACCATTTCCTCTTTTTGTTTTTGACAACTTCTGCTTCTTTCTCTGCCTCCCTGTCAGATAATATATGTCTGTGGACAAAGTAAGAGATTTAGAAGTTGGAGGGCAGAAAGAGAATTCTAAGACAAGGAACAAATATATATTGAATATTTACTCTAAGGCAGGTAGCGTGCCAGGCACTGGACATGCAGAGATAAACAAAACACAGTCCCTGCCTTCAAAAACCTCATAGTCGGGTTTCCCTGGTGGCGCAGTGGTTGAGAGTCCGCCTGCCAATGCAGGGCACACGGGTTCATGCCTCGGTCTGGGAAGATCCCACATGCAGCGGAGCGGCTGGGCCCGTGAGCCATGGCCGCTGAGCCTGTGCGACCAGAGCCTGTGCTCCACAACGGGAGAGGCCACAACAGTGAGAGTACAGGCAATAAAGGAGTCAATTCATTACTGTGGTTCAGTGTGACAAATGCTTTGAAAGGAGATAGTCCTTGGATATTACGGAATCAGGGTGAATGGGCACCTAAACTCAAGGATAAGGGAGGAATTGTCTGGTAAAGTGGTGCGTGAAGGAACTGGTAGGAATTAGAAGAGGAGGGAGAGAATGAAGGAGGGGAGAAAGGCGTTGCAGACAGAAGGGAAAGCGTGCGCGATGTAATGGAAGCAGAGGACAATTTGCAGGTTTGGGGATTATAAGCAGTCCTTTGTTTGGAACAGAGGGGCTTTGTGGAATTAGGGATACTGGAGAGTCAGGCGAGAGCCTCATCATGAAGGGCTTTGTTGAAAACCTTAACATCATTTCTCTCTCTACAGCTGCCCTTGTTATCAGCTTGCGGGATAGCGATTTGGGCTCCCAACATATCACTGTTGGGACAACATATTTGGGGACCCTAGGGATCGAAGAGAAGAGTCAGCAATGAAGGGGAAGAGAGAAGAACTGATACTCTGAATAGTGGTTAAAAGTATGAAATCTGCCTAAGCTGTAATCTCAGCTCTGTCACTTACTAGCTGTGCCACCTTGGGAAGGTTATTGAGCCTCTCTATACCCCAGTTTGCTTATCTGTAGGATAAAAATAATCCCTATCTCAATAGGGTTATTATGAGGATCAAATAGTGGATGCTTGTAAAGCTATTGGAACTGTGCCTTCTTAATTAACATGTTAATAAGCATGTTTATAAATAATATATTGAATGCCTCCTGTGAACTTGGCATTTTCATAGATGTCACTTCACATTGATCTTCACTCTAGCTCTGTGAGTCACTATTGTTAACCTATTTTCACAGATTAAAAACAAAAACAAAAACTGAGATTAAAAGGAGTTGGTAAATGGCCAAGGAGCACACGGAGGGGAACTTTGAACCAGAGTCCGTGCTGTCCTCTGGGGAAAGGGACAGGTAAGTGTTACTTTAAACAGAGTGACTCTGGTCTACGTTGGAGACAAGTGGTACCAGAGAAGGTGACCCAGGATTTGGAAGGATCTTCTAGAGTTGGAGCCCACGGCTGTGGGGAAGGAGAGACGAGGGTTGTGGGTCTGATTCTTGCTCCTGGCGGTCCTGAGGGCGGTCCTCACCTCAGAAGGTCGGGCCCTATCTCAGAGAAAAACCCCCTCCCTGAGTGTGTGCTCAAACTCCCTTTGAGAGAGATGTACTACAGATGCGGTAGTTTAAGAATAAGCCTCCTTTCAGAAAAGCCAGGGCAGATCTAAAAAGTTATCAGTTATTGAATCAGTCTTGGGATTAGAGGTTTTGGGTTTCTTCATGAGTTTTTCAGGTCTACGTTCAATTGGCATCACAGGGCAGGGGTTAAGCGTCTAGACTTTGGAGGCAGGCTGACAGAAGTTCCATCTCCAACTGTGATATATAAAAGCATGGCTAACACCCAGGACTTGCTGAGTGTGTCTTGGGCACGTACCAGGCCTCGGCTGGGCACGTCACATGAATGACCTTGTTTAGTCCTCACTGCCAGTCAACGAGTTACCATTACCACCCTTGTCCTGCAGCTGAGAAGACTAAGGCTCAGTTAATTCAAGTAATTTGTCCAAGGCCAAGCAGCATGGTAGCTTAAAGCATTGGCTCTAGCTTCAGGTTGCCTGAGAATGCGTCCTGAAATACCTGACAGGCCGCACAAGCTAAGGCGAGTACTGAACCTTTCTAATCTTGAGTTTCCTCATCGGTAAAAGCCAAAAACAATGACCTAATTCAAAAGGTGGAGAGGACACTAAGTGAAAGAGAATACGTATAGTACCTAACACAGTGCCTGGCACACAGTAGGCATAGTAAATAGAGGCAATCTGCTGTCTGTCTGTCTGTCCACATAGGCTCAGATCCTGGTGCTTGCTTCCTCTTCATTACCGTCATCCTCACTCAAGGAGCTCCTATTAAGGGCGCAGTGGGAGGACAAGACACGTCTTATAAACCAAGTGCCTGTGGGACTGGTAACACATGCTAGAGAAATTCAGAGCAGGATTGTGCCATCCTGGTCTGGGGTGGGTTGGGAATGCTTTATGGGAGACAGTGATAATGGCCAATGCTTACACGGTACTTCCCCTTTTCCAGGCATGGTATGTGTGCCCATTATATATATAAGTAAACTGAGACACAGATCAGCAGAATAACAAGAGAGAGCCAGATTTCAAACTGACGTAGTCAGTTCCTGGTTTCCTGTGCTTGCGAGCTGAGCCTTGAGTGATATACTGACAACAACAACAACAGCAGTAGTAGTAGTAACTTAAAAAAAAAGTAATTGCTGTATGTCGGTTAATTCACTTCAGTACATGATCATATTTAATTCTCACAGTAACCTGATGGAGAAGGATTATGACTCATGCTTTGAGGATAACGACATAAAATCTTTTGATTTTGCCATTTAACAAATGATGAAGGAACTTGCCGGGACTTGTAAATATTCAGTAGCAAATCTGGGATTCAAACCCAGGTTGAACTGCCTCCAAAGTCAATGTTCTTGTCTGACATAAAGTACCAATGTGGAGGGAGCCACTCCAGGTAGCCGTGGAGACTGGACTGCGTGTGGCATCACAAGGACAGGCAGGGACAACGGTTTGGCTGGAGGTGTGTGTGTGTGTGGGGGTGTGTGGG
>NW_020173114.1:2765204-2995204 GCF_003031525.2 Neophocaena asiaeorientalis asiaeorientalis
TGTGTGTGTGTGTGTGTGTGTGTGTGTGTGTGTGTGTGTGTGTGTGTATGTTCACCCACACATGCACATTCAGGTGTGTGTACAGGAGATGATGAAAGACAAATCTTAAGAGATGCCGCTGGCATTTAAAACAACTACTGAAATCCTTCAACAGTCAATGGCATCAGGCATAGGTAAGGGGTATTTTCAGATGAAAGATTTCTCCAAGTCACCCTGATCCTAAGACATAACTTCTGCCAATGGTCCTAGGCTTGCTCCAAATCTTCTTGAGTTTTCTTCCTCGCCCCCTCTTATTTTTTAGCTTGATCTAAAAGTAGAGTTATCGAATTTAGCAAATAAAAACTCAGAACACCAGCCAAATTAGAATTTCAGATAAACAAGTAATTTTTTTAGTATAAGTATCTCCAATGCAATATATATGGCAGCCACATCCAAGAGGCCTGTATAAAGTCACATTTCTCAGTGAGGGAGCCTCACCAGAAGTGAGGACCCAGCCCTGGTAACAGCTTAATAAGCTTCATCTACATATCTCAGGAAAGGTTCCCCCACAAATGGTGCTTTATCCTCTGTCCTGTGCTTTGTCACACAGAAGAAGCCTGGCCACCCAGGCTTTACCTCCTTTAAGCCCATAATTCCACATCTGACGACCAATTAGAAAAAGGGATACAGAATAAAAACCAGCCTTGATGATATTACTCCAACAATTGTCAGTAGATAGGCTGCCTTGTAAGCCGCATGTCATGTGTTCTCCATTTGACTTTGCTAACTACCAGGAGGTCTTCTTGCAAATAGGCATCACTGACTGCATTCACTGGGCATTCACTTTCGAAACGTCTCATTGGTTGCTATCCATGCCCCCCCCCACGCCCGCCCCCGAACATGGCACGCCTCCTTCGATGTGGGCCGGCTGCCAGCAGAGCAGATGGCTGTGAACCTTGGCATGCCAGGAAACCATTAGGTTCATCAGTGTGAGCAACAGGAGATAAGTTTCTCTCTGAAAATGTGAAACTAACAGGCTTGCAGGGCAAGGGGCAGATGCCCTCTTGATCCAGGTGGGCTGACCTTTCAGTCCCAGATATGGTCTCTGCAAAGCTGCAGGCTTAGAGCACCGCATGAAGGAATGACCTCAGAAAAGACTGAAGTGGAGAGGAAGGGTCTGCTGAAGTGGACAAAAAGCTTCATTTCTACTTGGCTAGAGCGCTTTGAGGGCCAGGGTTGCTTGTGGGTGACAGATAGTGGATTCACCAGGAGCCTGCTTTTCCATTTCTGTTGAGTAATCCCCTGTAGAGAGCCAGCAGGCCTGCCAAAGGACAGGCTGTGTTCTAGTTTCTTACACTGGAGGTCACAGTTTTCCCCTTAAACCTGAATTCTTTGGCATCTACTAGTCCAATAGACACCAACAGGTAAAATAAAAACAGCTTTCCTTAGATTGGTGGTAAGGATTGAAGAAGGCAGCAGAGAAAAGATAAAAGTTTACTGGGAAGATATGTAGGAGTCCACTTTGTTTTCTTTTAAACGTTCATTTTTTTTCATCCTTAAAAATACTTGAGAGAAAGATTTCAAATACTACAGAAATGTACAAGAAAATGGAAGTGTCTTTTTACCCACATTCCCAAGAGATAATTACTGTTAATAATTTGTTGTATATTTGTGCAGTATTTCCCCTTGAATTGCAGATGTCCTCTTTGAAATCATAGTCGTTTTTTTTTTCTGATCCAACAATCTAGTTTTTTTTGGAAATGTTCCCATCGAGGGAGAAGTCAATAAAGATATATATTTATTTGGTGAGAACTAAGCTGTCATGCATGAGTCTTTTGTTTACTCCTAAACATAATGAAATCGCTGGGCTCTCTTATTTTTAGGTTGAACAGTCACATGATCAATTTCATGCTATTTGGTGTCAGATGATTTCTTATTTAGGAATACTGATCTTGTGGTTTATGTGTCATTGGATTTCTTTTTTAAACGGCCTCCTTGGGTCCTCTTCCTATTGATGGTCTCAGATCCTCTCCTGCTGGCCCATTGCTCTAGTACTGCCCTCTTTTCTGACTTCTGACCCATTTATTTGGGTCAGAAACACGCATTTGTGCTAAACACAAGTACTTGGGTACTTGGATGTCTCAGATGCACATCAAACTCTGATTATTCTCTTCTGAGCCTCAATCTATTAATGTTGGATGCACCAGCACCCATCGGATTCTCCATGTCAGAAATCTGTCTTTCTGGGTATAATATCCAAAGAAAACAAAAGCACTAACTCAAAAAGATATATGCACCCCTATGTTCATAGCAGTGCTATTTACAGTTGCCAAGATATGGAAGCAACCTAAGTGTCCATCAACAGATAAATGGATAAAGATGTGGTACATATACATAATGGAATACTACTCAGCCATAAAAAAGAATGAAATTTTTCCATTTGTGACAACATGGATGGACCTGGAGGGTATTATGCTTAGTGAAATGTCAGACAGGGAAAGGCAAAAATAAAACAAATGAATGACTATAACAAGACAGAAACAGAGTCATAGATATGAAGAACAAACCAGTAGTTACCAGTCTGGAGAAAGCTGAAAGGAGGGACAAGATAGGGGAAGGTAATTAAGAGGTACAAACTAGTAGGTATAAAATAAATAAGATACAAGGATGTAATGTACAGCACAGGGACTAGAGCCAATACTTTACAGTAACTTAAAAAAGAAATCTGGTTTTTCTTACTCTCTTTCTCTTCATAGCCCACGTCCAATCAGTCACCAAGACCGAAACATTTTATTATCTAAATATTTCCCAAATCTTAAAGTCATCCATACCACCTAAATTCAGGCCCTGAAAATATTCCAGTTACATCCTGACAAGTTGCAATTCCAGTAATAACATTTCACCACAGCCAGCTGACACAGGGTTGTCCTAGTACCCAGCTCTCTGTGACATGGTTTAACCCAGGAGTAGAACTTTGAGATCGTGGAGGACATGTAAACTCTCTCCTCCAGAAAATCCCTCCAAATGTCATTCACTTTAGCTAAGATTTTTGAAAGAATGTGCTTCCTGAAAAGTACCTGCAGCACAGCTGGTATATGGTGCCACATAAATAGTTATGTCTATCTTAGACAATTAAGCAAGGAGTAACCTGTGAAAGTTGAGTGAGAAAGTCTGCCTGGAGAGAAAGGCTCTGTCTCTGTTTGAACATAAGCCAAGAGAGCATCTACAGATGGGCCCAGATTTCAACTCAGAAAATAGTTTTGAATCTGCTCTAATGTCAAAACAAATGTGTAGTTGAGGGCCCAGAGTTTTACACCATCTACTAAGGCTAGCCTGGAAAATGTTGAGATAGATTTAACTAGATGGCTGACTTCCCCTGTTAAAAAACCCTCAGATACCTGTAGTATGCTAGCTTTAGGAATCCGGTGTCCTGGTATGCCATAACCCCCAAGGTAAACACACATCCCAGTACATCTTTCCTTTTGTTCTTTCAGATCAAAACTGCCTTTTCTTTTCTTTTTTTTTTTTTTTTTGCGGTACGCGGGCCTCTCACTGTTGTGGCCTCTCCCGTTGCGGAGCACAGGCTCCGGATGCGCAGGCCCAGCGGCCATTGCTCACGGGCCCAGCCGCTCCGTGGCATGTGGGATCTTCCCGGACCGGGGCACGAACCCGTGTCCCCTGCATCGGCAGGCAGACTCTCAGCCACTGTGGCACCAGGGAAGCCCCAAAACTGCCTTTTCTTAAGCCTTGGTATTTCAGGTGGTAAAACATGAAATGGATTTTTGAAGGCGAGATGTTTATTTGGTTTATCACTTGGTTATGTCCTTGAACTTTCTTGCCAGAGCAGAGACTTTGTACACACAAATAACCAGGTGGTTTTCTGGCTTAGAAGAATATAGAAAATGAATCTTTTATTTCATTGCATCCTAACAGTTTATTCCTAAAGAATGACCAACTATTTCCTTCCACAATGAAGGAAGAGTGAAACCGGAGTGGGTTTGAGCTTTAGCCAGAGAAAATTTGGTGGGAGGCAATGAAGAAGTGCCTCATGAAGTTTCTTAAATCCTGGACTGAGCAATGGGGTGAGTGTGTGTGTGTGTGTGTGTGTGTGTGTGTGTGTGTGTGTGTTGGTAAATCTCCTTTAGGGAAAGGATCTTTAAAAATTGCCCAGATTTCTTCTTTGGGTTGGTTTAAGTTAGATCTTGACTGTGGGCAGGGATGGAAGTATATGGCTGTGCAGACCACCTGTATCTTCCTAACATTATGTCTGTTGATTTTATTCCTGAAATCCCAGACCTGCAGGACCCTCAGTGCCTGGTCCATCTGTCGTGTGTGGAGGGAGAGTCTGCAGGTCATCTGCGCCCCACTCTGAGAGGAGCTTCCCATCCTCTGGACATCCGCCCTCCCTCAGACAGCCCATCACTCTAGCTCTTCTCTGTCCCTGAGATCTCAGGGGAGGAAGAGTTTCCTGTTGCCAGTGTGTTGTTGCTTAAAGATTTTCCAGGATTTAAGTGTAATCCCCAAGGTGTTGTTAAACACACAGCATTAAGTGCAGCAGTGGAGGGAGGCGGTGGGATTTAAGTTTCCTCTGAGACGATCACTTTTATTAAAGGCACTCTCTTACCCAAGGAAAGAAAGAAGAGAGACAGTAAAGAGCCAGTTGTGGTTAAATAAGAGTTAGTGTGCAGTCTGCTTGCCAAGAACAGTTGTAAAAGTATTGGGAAATAATTTGGGCACAAGGAGAGCAGGTCAAATAATTAAAAGTTCAGGTTTATGATGCCATATTTAATATGGTCCTTGTGTCCCTTTTTCCCTAGAACTCTTGGATTGAATTCTGTACGTGATATGTCCTTTCAAGAACATTGAAAAGCTAACGTACAGATTAAAGGGTCCTGATGTACTAACAGGCATTATAACAAGTATCTAGCAACTGGGGTGAAGTGGCAGAGGTGTGGGGCTGACGTGTGGAGAGATGTTCCTATTTCATTAAAATAAGTCTCTAGATAGCTAGAGTGGATGGTGTGAGCATACGTTGGTCCAAATGATCCTGGTGCTGGCATGAGAAAATAAACACCAAAAAAAAAAGGCAAGAGAAGTTAAGATTCTCTGACATTGAAGGGTGAGGAATATTAACAGAAGTAACATGATGCTGTCAACAAATCCTGGAAAAAGCAGGACTAGTAAAAATGTACTCCCTTGAAACTGAAGTGAAGCAAATTTTGGTCGAATTAGAAGCAGTTAATGATAAGCATTGAGTTTATAATCTCAAGAGGTGAAAATAGAAATGACTTTTTGAAGACGTGAAGAGAAATTCATGGATGGCAGGTTCATGAAAGCTAATTAAAGAAAATACTGAGTTTTAGGGAAATTATATTTAACCTCAGGATTGGGGTTGGGGGACAGCCTTTGTCTCTCTGAATTGGACCTTTGTCGCCGTAGTTGGGGCCTTTTTTCCCCCTTATATCAAGAATGGTTTTCTTCCCCCTTTGTCTAGCTGATGAACTCCTACTGATGCTTCAAAACCTACTTCAGGTTGCCCTTGTGACTCTATCTGAATGCCCCTATTTCCTGCATAGTTGTCCAATCCTTTCCTTTTCTCAACTGTATACTCATGTACAAACCACTAGGAGGGCATGCATACTGCATTCTGACTGTGTGTTTACCTCTCCCCTCTCTCCCTTGCTTGACTGTGGGCTGCCATCTGCAATTGGTATTGAGCATGTTCTAAATGAGAAGCCTGGTGTTGACATCATTTTTAGGCTAAAGGGCTAAAATTCTCTTTTAGGATTCCTTTTTTACAGCCATTTTGTATCCAGTTCAGAGCTTATGTTTGCTTTTAAATGAAATCATCACCTAGCCAATCAGTTTGTACTTATTCTGGTTAGAAAAAAGTAAAACCTCAATGATTTATTTATTTAGAGTTTCTGCAAAAGACCCCACAATCCCTCAAATTTTTGCCCTCTCTCCAATATTCTTTAAAAGTATTCTTTCAAAACACACTTTGAGTCATTCCCTTCTTTCAAAATTTAGATGATCCCCATTATCAGTAAAGTCAAACTCTTCAGCGGGACACTCAGGACCCCTCCAACGTGGCTCCCACATTTCATACCTCGTCTGCCACCACGTCCTCTGGTATCACTGTTCTAGGTGCGACATATCACTCAGAGTCTCTTTCTTCTCTCCTGTCTGGTCTTTCTTCCTCTACTTTCCCTTACTGTTGAGTGCAGAGGTTATCCCAGCTATTCCCCACATCCTTCCATACTGGTGATGTATCTCTATTTAGTAGTTTTTAAGATGCCGTTTATGTTTTCTCCCCCATCTAGGTTAAGTTCATTGAGCCTTTGAAATCCCTAGCACAGTGCCTGGCAGCAAACCGACAAACAATACATTGTTGCTTTTCATCTCCTACCTCTGACATATCATTCAGAGATGTAGTACCAAGAGTTCCCAATGCTGAGAAGGAGAGGTTAAAAATATTAGATTGAAACACAAAAAATATCTTCCTATTTCATTTCCCCTCAAGAATGAAGGTGGAACAGATGGAAACATCTGCATTTAAAGGATGCTTCCACAAATTTTTCTGCATAAAAGACACCTAGGAGTCTACTCAATCATGAGAACTCAGGTCATTCAGCCTTTGTGTTTATTGATTTTTCAGTTATCTTGTCACAGATGGGCACAAAATAATGCTAATTGGATGAAGCTTATCTAAGGATACCTTATTAAGAAATTAAAAAATATCTGGGAAGGTAAAAAGCTGATGCAGAGGCCTTAGGAAAGGGAGATAAAAAGTATTACATGTTTGTCAAAAGAAAAAATTGAACCAGTTCCTAAGCACCTGATAAGAAAATATAGGGTATTATTATCTTTCAAGACTGGCACAGCATCTTAAATCTGCCTCCTACTACCAGTATTCAAGTAACTCTTTCAGTAAGTTGGTACTGAGTGTTCCTATGTACCAGGCATCCTGCTGAGGGCTGGGGAAAGCAATACCACCTCTATCCCAATGGTCCTTGCAGTCTAGTAAAGGAGACAGATGTGTGACGTTATTACAACAGTAGAGTGAGTTCAGGGACATGAGGGAGGTACAGAACAAAAGAGGGCGTGTGCACCTCTAGTTGAGTGGGTCTGAGAAGGCTTCATAAGCACACTTGAGTTGCATCTTGAAAGATGAGTAGGTGTTCACCAAGTCCCAGTGGAAGGCATTCTTGGCGAAGGAAATGACCCATGTAATGGTAAAGTAATGTGAAACCTCACGGTGATATAGAGTAGGCTTCATGAGGTTCGTATCAAGTTACTTCATTTTCTAGAGCACAAACTTTGGTATCTAATCCCTTTCATTGGGGAGAGGCTAGGTTGGAGTATAAATGTGGATCTTAGTGTAGCTTATGCCTACATCGTTAGAAGCAGCTGAGCTGCTTTGCATACCTTCTTTTAGAGGGATCTCCCACTCCTACTCCAGGTTAGAACTTTCTTAGACGTTCCCACTCTTACTAACCAACATTCTTGTAAGTGGAAGTGGACAGACGGAACTTGGCGCTGCCAAATGGAGACGCTGGTCTGCTCCCTGAACAAATGCAGTGATTGGACAGTGCCAGGATGGTAGTGAGGACCGGGCCCTGCAGCTGTGTGTGGTTTGCTTGAGACTCACTCTGGCTCTGTTCCCGCAAGAGCTATTAGTTGCTTTAGTGCTGTAGTTGCTCTGTCCAGTTCACTCGCTCTGAAAACTTGGGGGATATCCTGGAGAACTTTTGCTTGTTGTCTGGGAACTTTGAACCCACTGCTCAGTTGTTCTTTTGGCAAACTACAGGCCATTTGAATGTGGTGAGTTGGCCTAGAGAATCAGCATTTTTCAGCCAGGAGAGAGATTCAAGAGATAAAGGGGGCTGGACTCCCACAGGTTAGTGTATTGCCTCCTTGCTCTGTCTCATTTTCTCTTTTCTCCCCAGACATTCCTCTCCTTGTAGCAGCAAATCTACTACAGTGAGTCAATTATGAAAAGCCAAAGAGTCTTTTGTCTTCTTCCTTTCACATTCGGATAAAACATCTTTGTTTATGACTATGTAACATCGTTTCATTTTATTATATGTGGCTAGTAACAGCAATCTGTCATCTGGGATTAATGCTGATTCATGGCCAAGCACCCGAACGCATATGCTGATGAAATGCTCCTAATGTTTCCAGTGAGCAAGCTCCTTGTTGGGCTGGGCGTGTGCTCATTGGCTGAGCTGTGACTTCTATACCCAGCACATCCTGCAAATCTGGCTTAACCTGTAAAAGAAATGGGGAGCCATGATCTCAGACTAGCAGGGCTGGAAATAGCAAGGCTGCTGCATGAGATCTTGCCGGTTGGGTACTGCCAAACTCTAGGGGGAGCCATTCACACGTAGGATGTAAATGGCACTCACTAGGATTATTTAAATTGCAATCTTTTTTACCCCCAAGTCTTAGCGTTCTTGGGATACCTTTTGAGTCACATCGTTCCTCACTTTTATTTTTGCCCAACCGTCTTTATCATATTTGAGGCCAGTTGTGGGTTTTGCAGATTTGCGCTTGGCTGTCTGCAGGGTATAGTACTGTATTTGTCAGGATAGGCTAGTTTACACCTCGTAACCAATGGTTTCAGAATCTCAGAGCCTTAAATGACAAAGATTTATCTCTTGTTCACTCTTCATGTCCATTGTAGGTTGGCTGTGGGCTCTGCTCCAAGTCATCCTAAGATCCAGGCTGAGAGAGACACTCCTGTTTCCTCATAGGGAAAAGGGGACAACTGAAGCACAAAGCCACTTTTCAAGGTTCCATTTACATCTCTTTGGTCAAAGACATTTACAAGGCCATGCTAACTCAAAAGGAGGGCAAAACCCCATAACATTACCATATGCCCTGAAGGATAAGACTCAGAACATCTGGGACTTGTCCTAATGACTGCCACAGATGTAGGGAAGAGGAATAGTGGACTTTGAGCTCAGTCAGACCCAGGTTCAAATCCTGGTTCTGCTTCCTATTAAATGTCTAATAACTTTGAAAGCAAATTACATTCTCTCTCGTAGACCCAGTTGCCTCCCCATATAATGGAGATAATGATAGTATTTTCTTGTGAGCCCGGTGATACAATGCCAGTTATGTAGCAGGATACCCAAAATGTTCCTTTTCTCTTGTGCCCCCCCTGCCTCGCTCTCCACCTGGGGTCCCCTGTAGTGCCAGTACTTTGTGTTAATCTTTCAAATAAGGGGAGAAACTGCCCCTATCTCCCTGCCAGCAAATAAGAAAGCCCTGGTGACATTTGCCAAAGCTCACGAAAATAGCTATTAGGAAGGCAAACTGTGCTTAGAAAAATATTAATTGGACTCTAAGCTCATTAGGAAATAAAAACAACAACAGAAATGTTCACCTTTAGCATAAGGGAAAAATTCCTTGTAAGCCACATAGCTTCCCCCTAAAACACATAGCTGCTGCCCCTCTGTAAATGCCCAGAGGATTCTCTTCGCCTGGCTACAGAGGTTCAGGACAACAGAGCAGACGCAAGTGACTTCGGGATACCTTTCATGCTTGGCAGGCGTCCCCATTTTATTTATGATATCAAAGCTGCATCTCTGTGTTCTCTTCTGCGGAAGACATAAAAGAGATTCAGAAGTCATCTAAATCATCTTGTAATTAATGTTACCACACACGCCCAGGACATTAAAATGTTAACAGTGTTAGAATCGTGTGCTTTGGAATACCGAGTGAGGGCTTTATTAGAGAGAAATGCTCATCAGATGTCATCCACCCTAATTGAGGACATCAGGGTGCCTGCTGCTTGTTCTTATCAGTGGTACAGAGGTGTTTTTTTTTTTTTAATTTATTCATTTTCTTTACTGCTAGAATCAGCTCTCATTATTAGACTATCGTGTCACTCATTTGCATTTCAAGTGCTGGGACTGGGCGGGGGGTGTAGCAGCTATCTGCCTTAGAAGAACACTTCAAGGGTTACTCTATCAAATAGCAGCACAGTAGCACAGTGAATCTGACATCTGGGTTATCTTACTCCCAGATGCTCTGTGGTGTCATTAGCAGGATTAATCTTAGCTTTAATTTCATAATGATTCTTATTCTAATATATGTGAATGAACACAAAGTCTCTTGACTCATTATCACCAATTTACCCAAGATATGTAATCAGGCTCTCACATTCACCAACATTTATTTTTGCTAATACATCTAAAATTGTAGATTAAGCAAATACAGTTAGTTCCAGCTGAGTGAATGCCTAGCAAGGTATTTATGTTTTAATTAAAGTACATTACAGTGTTGTTTTTAAATATGTACTGACCAAAAATGTGTTCACGGGGAATAGTAAAGTCGTCGTTCGAGCAGCGTCCAGCTGTAAAATAAGTCACAGTAGCATTACATTAGAAGCCATTACCCACTTCTTTTGCAAATTATTGACATTCCCTCTTCTAATTACGTTTTTAACCTTTATAAAGAAGATGGAGGTACATAGCTTCCACTCCAAACGACTCTGTTCCCCTAAGGAAACAGAACGGCAAGTCCTTAATGGTGACTATAATTGTAATAAGCCTGTGGTTTTCATTCCCATTCAAGGTTACCATGTCACATCAAATATGGTCACTTGCGGTTCATGATGCAGAGTAGGCAACAGGACATTTCCCCTCTTATTGGACACGAAGTTTAGTAATATACCTAGTGGGGACGAGTGGGAGAGGGGGAGGAAGAGATGGGGATACAGAAGCCAATTCCAAAGCTCTCTTCACTTACTTCAGCATTGGACTAACTTTTTTCATTTACCAGATGCTGTCACCCAGCAGCATGTAGAGCTTTATTATTGATGGATAAAATGTTCAAACATTTAAAGAAATGAAAGTCAGCTTTGCACTTTTAATTAATTAATTAAAAGTACTGTAAATGCCAGCTTGTTAATTGCTTTGCACCTGCAAGCCAATACAGGTTTTGTGCACTCTTTCTTTGAATATTAAATTTTTTTCTCACGTGTCTTTGTAATGCTTGGGAAGCCTCTCCAGCAAACATATTAGTAAAGAGTAAATATTGAATCTTAGACAAAACTCATGGTTTCATCTTTCACTGTACCCAGAATAGGATTTAAAGGAGGATTTAGATTTCCAAGGCTTCTAATTAAGTAGTGATAATCAGGCTTTCTGCTGAGGGTCACTTCCTGGGAGTAATTTGAGTTATTAAAATGCATGTTTTTGTTTGTTCTGCTTTGTGAGCTAAAACTGATCCCTTTTAATATAGCAGCAAATATGCAAATTGGTGTTTCATTATATTGTGCAATTTATGGCAATCTTCTCTAATTTACTAAAAGGTCAGGAGCCTGACCTTGTCATTCAATTTTTTTTTCTGGTAAAGCTAAACTAATTATGTGGATTTTTTTTTTTTTTATAATGAAACTCTGAAAGTGTGCAGCATAGTAAAGAATGTGACAAATTTAACTTTCATTTAGTTTTCATATTCATCAAGATAACCTTCAGTATTGTGTGGATCCCAGTAACGAAGAGTAGGTGATTTTTAACTGTGATTTAGGAATCAGTTGCTTTTAAATATTGCTCAGAAAGACAGAACTTAAAAAAAAAATCCTCTGCCTCAGAAAAATGTGGCAACTGGAATAGCCTATTTTACTGAAATATTATTAACATGTAAATGCTTTAAATTGTCATTGGCCAGAAAATATTAAAAAGAAAAATCACAGGCTCAACAGCAAGTTTTTTGCTCAGAAGACTCTCCAAATCGTTGTATTATTTTTGTTCTTTACCGATGCTAAATATGCTTTCTTAATTTTTTCTATTACTTTACAGAGTCTTCAACTTTGACCAGGAGGATTTCCATCTCAAATATTTTAAAATCATCGGTAGCATAAGTTGGTACCAATGAGCTATTTACTTTTAAATTTTAGGAAGTGGTTCTTACACCTTAGCCTGCGTAAGAATCACCTGGATTTCTTGCTAAAAATTAGATCCTACTGTCCTTCCTCCTCAAAATTTTGATTTGGTAGGACTGGAATTGGCTTCTTGGTAATCTACGTTTTATTCAGGTGTTCTGTTGTCTATACTTTGAAAAGAATCTATAGCCAGTTGAGTCTCCTCCATCCAACGTACTCATTTGCTTAGTTTCTCACTCATTCATCATATATATGATTGGCAATTTTTTTGAATAAATAAACATTTATTATGTGCCATGCAAGATCACTGCCCTTGAGGAGCTAGCTAGAAAAACACATGCATAAATTGTTATAGGGCAGCATTAAAGGTGCTATAAGCAAATTTATGAACAAGATGCTTTGAGAAAATGAAGCGTGTAAAAGTTAACTATAATTGTGGAAAATTTCACAAGGAAGATTATATTTAGACTAGACTTGGAAGAATGAGAGTTTCTTTCCAGGTAGAGGAGGTAGGAGAAGGACATTGCTGGCCGGGGAGAAGCTTGAAAAAATATTCAGTGATGGGAACACTCATAGTGTGTTCAGAAGAGAATGAGCACATCATATGCTGTGTCATGGATTGGTAGTACGAGGAAGGCTCCAGAATTCCCTGAGATCAGATTTTGCAGAACCTGTAATGTCTCAATGCTGAACAGTTAGGGTTTTATTTATGATTTATTTATTTATGATTAAGTCTGTGTCTGACAACAGTTTGGACAGAAAAGATTAAATGCAGGAAGATGTGTTAGGAGTCTTCTCATAGTCCATGGAAAGGTACTAAAGTACTGTACTTAGATAATGGGAATACAGATGATGGACTGGATTCAAGAGACAAATACAACTTGGCAATGCTGGATTTAGGTGGGTTTAGAAAGAGGAGTGAAGAAAAGGAAATCTGCTGCCAAGTTTCCAGTTGAGTAATTGTGTGGATAGTGATGCCATCAACCACAATAGAAAATATAGGAAGAGAAATATGATTAATGGAAATTAAGACTTTGGCTTAGAAGCTTGCTACTCAAAGTGTGTTTGAAGACCAGCAGTACTGCCAGCTCCAAGAAACTTGTGAGAAAGGCGGAATCTTAGACCTCCATCCTAGACCTACTGAATCAGAATCTGAACTTTTACACCATCCGCGGGTGATGCACATGCACATGAAAATCTGAGAAGCACTGGTGAAAGAACACACAAAATCTGCTGTTGGAACACTAGTCTTTTGGAAGACTCCACACCAAAGAGTATTTTATGGTTATATAAGTTTGGGAAAAGCTCCATAAGATAACTTATATGAAAGTTATTCTTGGAGCTTCAAAACTACAATTCAAATGACAAACAAAGTCCAAAGTTAGTAAAAGAAGTAAAAACAAAGACTGAGCATAAATAAATGAAATAAAGGTGAGAAAGATAACAGAAAAATAAATGAAACCAAGAGCTGTTTCTTTGAAAAAATAAATAAAATTGACACACTGTTAGCTAGACTCATCAAGAAAAAAAGAGAGAAAACCCAAATAAATAAAATCAGAAATGAAAGAGGAGAGGTTACAACTGATGTCACAGGAATACACAGGATGATAAGTGACTACTATGAACAATTGGATGACCTAGAAGAAGTGGACAAATTCCTAGAAACCTAGAACTTCCCAAGACTGAATAATGAAGATTTAGAAAAATTGAATAGACCAATCACTTGTAAGGAGATTGAATCAGTAATTTTAAAACTCCATACACACAACAGTCCAGGACCAGACTGTTTCACTAGTGAATTTTAACAAACATTCAAAGAATTAATGCCAATATTTCTTAAACTCTCCTTAAAACTAGAAAAGGAAGGAATGCTTCCAAACCCATTTTCTGAGGCCAGTATTACCATGATACCCAAACCAGACAAGGATACCACAAAAAAAGAAAGTTACAGGTCAATATCCCTGATGAACATAGGTGCAAAAATCCCCAACACAATATTAGCAAACAAAATTCAACAATGCACTAAGAAAATGGTACATCATGATCAAGTAGAATTCATTCCAAGGATGCAATTATGCTTCAACATCCACAAGTCAATCAATGTGATATGCCACATTAACAAAATGAAGGATAAAATCATGATTATCTCAACTGATGCAAAAAAAATTGACAAAATTCAACATCCATTTATGATAAAATCTCTCAACAAAGTGAGTATAGAAGAAATGTACCCCAACATTATAAAGTCCATATATGGTAAGCCCACAACTAACATCAAACTCAATAGTGAAAATCTGAAGACATTTCCTCTAAGATCAGAAACAAGACAAGGATGCCCATTTTTGCCATTTTCATTCAACATAATATTGGAAGTCCTAACCAGAACAATTTTTTACTCAAGAAAAAGAAATAAAAGGCATACAAATTAGAAAGAAAGAAGTAAAACTGTCAATATTTACACAGATGATATGAGACTATACATAGAAACCCTAAAGATTCCACCAAAAAACTGTTAAAACAAATAGATAAATTCAGTAATGTTACAGGGTACAAAATCAATTTATAGAGACCTGTTGCATTTCTAAAACTCATAATAAATATCAGAAAGAGAAATTAAGAAAATAATCCCATTTACAATTGCATCAAAAAAGAATAAAATACCTAGAAATAAATTTAACCAAGGATAGAAAATACCTGTACATTAAAAACTATAAGATGTTGATGAAAGAACTTAAGAAGACAAACAAATGGAAAGACATCCTGTGCTCATGGCTTGGAAGAATTAATATTGTTAAAATGTCCATACTATTCAAAGCAACCTACAGATTCAATGCAATCCCTATCAAAATTCCAATGACATTTTTTACAGAAATAGAACAAACAATTCTAAACTTTGTATGGAACCACAAGAGATTCTGAATAGCCAAAACAATCCTGAGAAAGAAAAATAATGCTGGAGGCATTGTGCTCCCTGATTTCACACTATATTACAAAGCTATAGTAATCAAAACAATGTGGTATTGGCACAAAAACATACACATAGATCAATGGAATAGAATATAGAGCTCAGAAATAAATCCACACATATATGGTCAATTAATTTATGACAAAGAAGCCAAGAATATACAATGGAGAAAGGACAGTCTCTTCAATAAATGGTCGTGGGAAAACTGGACAGCCATATGCAAAAGAAAAAAACTATTTTACAGCATACACAAAAATTAACACAAAATTGATTAAAGACTTGAATGTAAGACCTGAAACTATAAAACTCCTAGAAAAAAAATTGATGGTAAGCACCTTGACATTGATCTTGGCAACGATTTTTTGGATTTGACACTAAAAGCAAGGCAACAAAAGCAAAAATAAACAGTGAGACTACATCAAACTAAAAAGATTCTGTACAGCAAAGGAAGCCATCAACAAAATGAAAAGGCAACCTACTGAAAAAGAGAAAATATTTACAAATCATATGTCTGATAAGGGGTTAATATCCAAAATATATAAATAACTCATATAACTTAACAGCAAAAAAATAAACAATTTGATTTAAAAAATGGGCAGAGGACCTGAGTAGACATTTTTCTAAAGAAGACATACAGATGGCCAACAGATACATGAAAAGGTGTTCAACATCACTAACCATCAGGAAAAGCAAATCAAAACCATGCAGAGATACCACTTCACACCTGTTAGAATGGCTATTATCAAAAAGGCAAGAAATAGCAAGCATTGGCAAGAATGTGGAGAAAAGGGAAACATTGTGTGCACTTTTGGTAGGAATGTAAACTGGTACAACCATTATAAAAAACAATATGGAAATTCCTCAAAAAATTAAAAATAGAGCTAGCTTATGATACAGAAATTCCACTTTTTGGTATTTATCTGAAGGAAACAAAAACACTAACTTAAAAGGTATATGCACCTTCATGTTCACTGCAGCATTATTTACAATAACCAAGATATGGAAACAACCTAAGTGTCCATCAATGGATGAATGAATAAAGAAAATGTGGCATATATGTACAATGGAATATTATGCAGTTATAAAAAGAAGGAAATCTTGCCATTTGTGACAATATAAATGGACCTTGAAGGCATTATGCTAAGTGAAGTAATTAAGTCAGACAGAGAAATACAGATATCCTATGATCTCTTTTATATGTGGAACCTAAAAAACAAACCAACAAACAAACAAGCACAAAAAAACCCCAAGCTCACAGATACAGAGAATGGATTGGTGGTTGCCTGAGGCAGGGAATGCGCAAGTGGGTGAAGGGGGTCAAAAGGTACAAACTTCCAGTTATAAAATAAATGTCATGAGAATGTAATGTACACCATGGTGACTATCGTTAATAGTACTGTGTTGATTATTTAGAAGTTGCTAAGGGGGTAAATCTTAAAATTTTTCATCATAGGACAAAAAATTCCGTTAACTATGGGTTATGATGCATGTTAACTAGACTTATTGTGGTCATCAGTTCACAATATATACAAACAGGAAATCACTATGTTGTACATCTGAAACTAATATAATGTTGTATGTCAATTATACCTCAAAAAACCAAAACCAAAAACCCTACAATTCACATTAGCTTATTAAAGTGTCTGAGAAGCTCCATAATAGTGAAATCTGTCTAATTTTGCTTAAACAAACATTTCCAAAATGTATTTTATCATGAGGTAGTGGGTTAATTGTGCCCTCCCAAAAGATATATTTTAGTTCTTCTAACTCTAGGACTTGTGAATGTGACCTCATTTGGAAATACGGTTTTGCAGATATAATCAAGTTAATATGAGGTCATGCTGCATTAGGGTGGGCACTAAATCCGATGAATGGTGTCTTTATAAGAGAAAGAAGAGGGAGATTTAGAGAAAGATACACAGACAAGAAAGCCATGTGATGAGAGAGGCAGAGATTGGAGTGATACAGCTGCAAGCCCAGGACACTACGGATTGCTGGCAACCACTAGAAGCTAGGAAGAGGCAAGGAAGGAGTCTCCTTTCAGCCTTCTGAGGAAACGTGGTTTTGCCAACACCTTGATTTTGGACTTACTTCCTACAGAATTGTGAAAGAATGAATTTCTGTTGTTTTAAGCCATCCAGTTCGTGGTAATATGTCATTGTAGCCCTAGGAAAGTAATACACGTGGGAATCTTTAAAACAGAAACAGCACAACACAATACCAATTATATGCTGAGAATTGCTAGATTAGAAAATAGTAATTTAAACACATATAGAGTGAGATGCCAGTGGTACATGCAGATAGAAGTGTAAAATGGGCTTTGGAAACTAGGTGTAAATTTCAAAAGAGAGGATCAGGATAGATGAGAAACATTTGGGAGTAAAGCATACAATGGGTAGTTTAAGCCTGATGAATGAATGGAGTTGACCAGGGAGAGAATTTAAAGAGAAATCCTGAGGGAATATCTATATTTGAAGGAAATTTGAAAGAAAGTGAAAGAATGAGAATTTAGGAGATATCTTTGAGGAAGCAGTTTGGGTAACTTGTTGGAAGAGAAGTAAGCTTGCAATGGGTCAAGGAGTGAATGAAAGGGTCTTCAGTTAAAGAAGTCACAGTAAAAGCATTTTCAGTCACCAATCTTCCTTGAAACCTACTTGAAAAAAGTGAAGATAATAAAGAGTTTCACCTTTGATCAAATACAAAAACCCCACTATGAACAATATCTGGCCAGTCCTGAGAAATTGAGACTAAAACTAAAGGTGGACATTGAGAACCAATGAACCATCTCAGCTTTTAGCAGAATTAGACTTCTCTAAAAGTACATGTTACAGTTCTTCAAGTCCAAAGGATCCTTTATTCAGGCTCATGGGATCTAGAGGGATGTAGAAAGGAACAAATGTGGTTGTATGCATAAGAATAAAAAAAGAAAGCGTAAAGCAGAGGTCAGATAACACACATAAATCAGAAGAGAAATTATTCCACGAATCTGACAAAGAATCTTAAAGAGATTACAGCCAGCATGATCTCTCTGGGAAAAAGAGAAGCACAGAAAAGATATATAAAGATGAAAAGAAGATGATAAGACAATAGAAGAAAATGAAAAATTGGTAGAGCTCAGTAAAAAAAAAAAATGAAAGAAATGATGGGGAAACAAAGTTGATGCAGAGATAAAAGTCTCATTAAACAAAACAGAAAAAGCAGAATAAACAAAATTGCAAACCATAGGGTTGCAATTGTTAGGAAATCACTCAAAATAAAATGAAAAAGAAAAAAAGAAAGAAGTGATGGAAATGATTAAAGAAAAAGGTGATGGATAAGGAAGACAGACAGAAATATCTAGCATATGTGCAATTGATGTTTATAAAGAATAGAATAGAATGGATGAAACTATAAAACTTTTACAGATAGAAGGGTGGGAACTTTCCTGAAATAAAGAGAGAGCAAGAGCACACTGTGTCCCAGGACAAGTCTATGACCATCAACACACCCTATGGCACAGTCTAGGGATTGAAAAAGACAGGATCCTGAGTGCATTCAGGCAGAAAAAGCAGGGTAGCAAGGGAAAATTCCTACCTGCAAGCACAAGGTGAGGAGTGAAGACAAGGTCAATTGACCTAATTAGTGATCTGCTAATTAAAGATGCTTCATTGGCAGAGTCTTGAGAAGAAGAAGGAACTGGTACTATCCCTAGCCTGAGGAAAAAAAGAATTCAGAAAAACTGCTATTCTTTTAACAAAAGGACTTCTTTGGGGGAAAGAATTCACTGTAGATTTTGATATTTTTTGTAGTATTTTTAAAATAGTATTTTCCCCCTCCTTGGGAGGGCAGTCAAAGATGCTATTTTTCCAAGACTTTGAAAAATAATTAGTGAACAGTTTGGCATTTCCTCTTGATATCCTTATAGATACAAATATATACAGAGCTGAGAAGATACTAATCCATAAATAGAATAATGTTTTCAGTTTCTAATAAACATTAAATGAATTAAATATATTCAGAATCAATATTTTGATTGTGACTAATGTTGATTCTGTTAATCTTTAGGAAATAGCCAATTTATTTTATAGATTGCAGTTTAATAAAGTATATAAATTTGCCCTCCTAAGTCTTAGAGTTCTAGCTTTTAACTTTAAGATTTCTACTTCTTTACTCCAATTGTTTTGAATACCTTATAGAATTGTTTTACACTTAATACCTTATAATATATTTCTTCCATAGAGGGGTACAAAATCTGATTCCCTTTTTAGGTATCTTGACTGAAGTGCTTCCATTTCTCCTAGAAGTCTTGCCTTGATGGTAGGTTCTATTAATTAGTAAGAAGAGAGCTGGGATTGGGGTCCAGAGTAATGGAATGAAGTCGTCATCCTTTTCATTTCTCCTTTAGGTGCTGAGTTATCCTTTTGCAATGTCTTTATCTTTGCAAGACCCTTAACAATTCTCGTAATCAAAATTTTCACCATTATGAGATGGTGTAAAGTCCTGATGGTGTAAGCTGGTGAAGGAAGAACATATGGCCAATGACTCCATGTCAATTGTGTTCCCATTAAGAGCCACACAGACAATAAGAGAGATGTCTGGAATCCTGTGGAATAAGACAAAACTGGTATCTGCCCAAAAGCTGTTTTAATGGATTAGACCTCGGCTCTATAATCCCTCTTCAGCTGATGGCCTTCAAGTTGGGCTTATGCTCCATACAGCTGAATTTAATTGGCTGGAAGAGTCTTTGACAACAAATTTCTGTGGAGAAGTCCATCCATCAGAGGGCAGACCCTAAGTTCGTCTCTCAGTGCCCTTTCCCAAGGAAGTCAATTTCCTCTGCCCAATGAACAACTGCCTATCTTTGATTTGGGTTTTCTTTAAAGAATTTGATACCGGTGGACAGTGTATGTGTGTGTGAATTCAGCTCAATACACCCAATAATGAAACTCATGCCCAAGGTTTGGTACCCAAGGCATAATCTCCGGGAAAGATGCGATTTTATATTATCATGTGGTTGTGTTTTAATTCTCTTGAGTATCACTAAGCTACAGCTGGTCTTGTCTGCTGTCCCTCCATGTATTAGTTGGGGCTGGGAAACCTAGTGTTAGGGGATGAGATAGGTTTCACGCATCCTTTGGACTATGTTGTCTAACTCAGGTGTTTTTTTCCTTAGCTCCCTAACAGTACAAAAGAGTCAAGAAAGCCCTCTCCATGGGAAGTTGTACTAGAAAGGAAATGAAACAACCCCTAGGGCCTCACATGTGCAAGGACCTCACTGTACCACAGGCCTTGCACTAGAACAGAAGAAACTAGGGCCAATTTTCATCATCTCAATGAATGGTACCACCACCCACCAAGCTGGAAATTTAGAGTTATCCTTGATTCCTTTCATTCCCTCATCCTCCACATCTAACTTACCAGCAAATCCCTTTAACTTTACCTCAATAATGTATGTTAAGTCTGTCTTCTGCTCCCCATCTCACTTCCACACTCCTGTACCAGGGTCTGTAGCTCTTGTTTGGATTATTACAAGTTTCCTGTCTCCCATATCCACTCATTTCCTCCTTCAGTCCATTATCTGCACAGTAGCCGGTATAATATAAAACATAAATTAGGTCATGCCACTCTCCTTTTGAAATCCCCAGCAGCTTCTAATCTGCCTCAGAATAAAATGGAAATTCCCATTCATGGCCTTTGACGTCCTGTACAATCTAGCCCCTGCCTGCCTCTCAGCACACTCCACCCGCACTGGTTTCCTTTCAATGTCACGAACACACCAAACCCTGGCACTCCTCAGAGACTTTGTAGGAGCTATTTCCTTCTCCTGAAAATGTTCTCACCCGCTTGTGCATAGATGACAGCCTCTCATTTTTCAGGGCTCACTTTAAACGTCATCTGTTCAGAATATCTTTCCTTCCTCATCCTGTCTAATGTAGGTGTATCCCACTCCTTTGTTTCCCTACCTCGGTCTCCTGTTTGTTTCTTACATCTTACCAGTATTTACAATCATTTTAGTTTCTTTATTTTTTTTGTCTTTCCACTAGAGCAGGAATACCTCAAGAGCAAGTACCCAGTCTGTCTTGTTTTATTCACTTATGTATCCCTAGGACTTTGTCCCCTGACTAACAGACAATGGGCAGTCAACAAATATTTGAATGAATGAATGAGAGAACAAATGAATCCAATCTTGCAGACTGTATGTGAATGCAGAGACCTTAATAGTTGCACATGCACAGGTTATGCTCCCTTTTATTAAGGAAAGCCATCATATTCAGGGACGTTTCATTTTCAGAATGCTTTGAACTAAAGTTTTTCAAATAAACGTCAACAGGCACAGTCTGGAACCTCATCCATTGTCCTCTGAGTTTGTGCTGCTAATGGGTGTTCAGAATATTCCAACCACAAAGCTGTTCAATCAGACTTCATCAAGGCCCTGATCACTTCTGGCCTCACAGTTGTTTATATCATCTACTGGAATTTGGCAAATAAACATAAAATGGGTATTGAGGAGGCCTTTATAAGCAACATTTATCATCAAAAAATGACCTACCTGTGGTTTATAACTAAAAAACACCCAAAACCAATAAGGTGTATAGATTTCTAACATATCTTCTATTGGGAGAGGATATAAGGGAGGAAAGGTGGGGGTAGAAAACTTGAATTAGAAGATGCCAGAAAAAGGTTATTTTGGAAGGGTACACTTGCCTTTAGATATATTTGAGAGGATGTGTTTTTCTTGTTCTCTACACATCCTTTATTTTACCACTTTTTTTTTTAACATCTTTATTGGAGTATAACTGCTTTACAATGGTGTGTTAGTTTCTGCTTTATAACAAAGTGAATCAGCTATATGTATACATGTAACCTCATATCTCCTCCCTCTTGCGTCTCCCTCCCACCCTCCCTATCCCACCCCTCTAGTGGTCACAAAGCACGGAGCTGATCTCCTTGTGCTATCTGGCTGCTTCCCACTAGCTATCTATTTTTACATTTGGTAGTATATATAAGTCCATGCCACTCTCTCACTTCGTCCCAGCTTACCCTTCCCCATCCCCACGTCCTCAAGTCCATTCTCTACATCTGCGTCTTTATTCCTGTCTTGCCCCTAGGTTCTTCAGAACCATTTTTTTTTTAGATTCCATATATATGTGTTAGCATACGATATTTGTTTTTCTCTTTCTGACTGACTTCACTCTGTATGACAGACTCTACGTCCATCCACCTCACTACAAATAACTCAAGTTCGTTTCTTTTTATGGCTGAGTAATATTCCATTGTACATATGTGCCACATCTTCTTTAACCATTCATCTGTCAATGGACACTTAGGTTGCTTCCATGTCCTGGCTATTGTAAATAGAGCTGCAGTGAATATTGTGGTACATGACTCTTTTTGAATTATGGTTTTCTCAGGGTATATGCCCAGTAGTGGGATTGCTGGGTCATATGGTAGCTCTATTTTTAGTTTTTTAAAGGAACCTCCATACTGTTCTCCATAGTGGCTGTATCAATTTACATTCCCACCAACAGTGCAAGAGGGTTCCCTTTTCTCCACACCCTCTCCAACACTTTTCTTTACTCTTGGTAGGAAAGAAAACTTTTAGCTTAATAATGCAAGACCTACTGTCAGCCAGTATAGATGGTTATAAGAAACCACCTATACTGCCAAGAGGAAGTCTTGTTTATCTAGTAGTCGTTTTACATATAAGAAGCTGAAAGATCACAGATAATGCCTACAGAGAACTTTAAGGAGTTATTGACTGGAAGATTCCTTATAACTTCTCCATCGGCAGAATGGGCAGGGATCATGATCTTTGTGGTCCAAACCGAGGGGTGAAAAACCTGGATGCACTGGGACACTGGGGGAAGGCAAAAGATCAGAAAAAGAGAGAAGATGGGAGAATCAGAGGAAGAAGGGATTCTTGGATATCCCTCTAAGACTCCTGGGCATCCATCCCAGGCTGACTGTACAAAGTGAAAGGTGGCCCCATCTGATCAATAAAGAAACGTTCTGGCCATCTTTCAGATTTCAGAAGAGCTTGGATCAACTCATAGCAAGATATTTTTATCCTGGCAATGGACAATTTTCCTCCACTGCATGCTCTTCTAGATATTTTGGGGGGGATTGGTGGAGGGAGATAAGGTCGAATTTACATAGGAGTTTTATCTAGAATCTCATTAGCATGAAGGCTACCTCTGCCTAACATATTCTTCAAATTGACATTTGGAAACAGCAGGCCTCAGCTACATGGTCATTGAGGCCCCTTCCTCCACTACGTATATAAGTGACATCATTTTATCTTTTTACTTTCTACCCCTTTAAAGTTGATTGAAGGTCTTTTTTATGTTTGGTATAAAAATACAAAGACTCTGGCAGCTACATAATGTAGCTAATAAGTCTACTATGCTGTTAATGTGAAATTTGATGGTGATATCTCAGCTGGTATGATTAGCATTTAATCATTTTTTATCATGGTGACACAGCATTTACTGCCTTTCAGCTTTGAAGATGTCAGCAGTCTCCTCTATTCATTTAGAATTTTATGTGTTGGAGACTTTGGCTTTTGAATTTTAAGGGTTTGAACGCTTAGAGAAAATTATTTGCATATCTGCAGACCACAGATGATTTCTGGTTTTTTGGTCCTTGAGCTGTTTTGCACAGGTCAGGGTAAGAGCTTTGACACTGTCCAAACCTTCAGCACAGGCCCATTAGCTGCATATCATTAACCTCACTGTGCTTCAGCTTCTTCACCTGGCAACTGGGGATAATATTATCTGACAACTATCTCCTGGTTACGGTTATGAGCATCAGATGAGATGTGTGTGAAAGTGGCTTGAAAACCCATAAACTGTTAAATGCATTAAGATTGCTTTCATGACGTTTGTCATCATTATTGTCATCATCATCTAAATTAACCCAATGTAGAGGCTCAGAAAAGTCAGGGGTGATTATTTGTTAGGCCTGCCTTTGTTTGACAAAATTCTCCACCATGAGATTTCCCTGGGACTTTAAAATATGGATTTGATTCACAAGAAATGTTTGAGGAAAACAGTTGTACAAAGGAAGGTATTCCTATAAGGAAACACAGAGTGATTCTTCCTTTTCATCTGTGGGTGACAAGGCATTGTCATACAGTTACCTAATTTTATGCTTTCTGGGAAATGTAGGACAGGTGATATTAAAACACTTTGATGTAAGAGAAAACTCAAATACAAGGAAGCTAAATAAAAGTTTCAAGGTATCTTAACAAGTAGGATACCTCGTTAGAATGGACACCCAAATAGGAGACCGGGACTTAAAGCTACTTATGGAGGTGAGGAGAAGGAGGTATAGGGATGGGGTACATAGAACAATCCCTTTTGGAGGTCTGGACTCCCCACGCTAAGTGCTCCTTTGTTACAGACTTTTTTTTTTCTGGTTACCAGATTATCCTCTTAACTAGTTGGAACATTCAGGCTTTAATATAGTGCTGGCTGAGACAATGGATAATTTTGTTTGAATTTTAGGTATTATCTTAAAAAAATTGGTGAGTCGCCTGTGGGTGGGCAGCTTTAGCTCCTGAATGCCTAGTCTGCTCCAAATGAATCTAGGTCAGATTCAATTCGCATGACAAACAGAGAGGGCCAGTTTTCTTTCTGGGTGACCTGAGGCAACAGGTCATGCAGTGATGCTGTCCAGGTGACTACAACCATACTTTTTGAAGCCCACCTGTTCCTCCCATCTCAACTCTGGAGCAAGTCTGGTTTCTTGGGGCCACTCAGCCAGTTAAAAGCAGGGCCTCCATTGGGTCATGTGGTACATTTTTGCAAATTAGGAAAAGACACGGATCCTGGGTCAACCCAGCTTCACAGGTACACGTAGGGTGGCAAGCATATAGTACCTTTCAGTAACGGGAGAGACACCTCTTCATCTGAGTAGTTGCAGTCTTGCCAAGGCTAGACTTCATATCTCACTCACCCCTTTAGCCAGGATCTTTGTGCAGTTCACAAACTGTACAACTGTACATGTCAGCCCTGTGTGGAACAACTCCACCTTCTTCTATTGGTGTCTTCTGCTTAGAACGGTGAGATGTGCAACTTTTCCCTTACTCTCATCTTTGGCTAAGGATTTTCTACTTTTTCCCCCTTACTAGAGAGAATGAGAGGCAGTATTTACATTTCCTTTGATTTTACTCACACCTCAAGAGTCTGTATTCTCTAGGTAAAAAGGCCCACACATTTAGAGAAAATAAGAAGTTGCTCACAGTTCCACCCCTTATCAGAAGAACTCAGAGGAGGATGTGTTTTCTGATTAGTTTGGGGAAACCAAATTAGTTGATAAGTTCCCTGGTCAATGTGGAGCCTGGGAGATAATAATAGCTACTAGATGTAGCTACCTTTTACCTTGTATTATATATTACACTATGCACCCTATCATTACCTTATGACAACAGACGAGGAAACTTTGCCCAAGGTTATGTAGTCAGTATGTGGTAAAGGCACTGGAATGTAACTCCAAGAAAAAAAATCTTTCTTTTTACTAGAACCTAAAATTGTGCCTGGATATATAGTAGATGCTTAATAGATGTTCATTGACTGGGAACCTGGGATTGCAATGCTGGTCTATCTGTTATACAGATATATGTTATATCTGACATATTGACACCTAGCACTAACATAGCCTGTACCTCATGCCTGATTGAGGGCTTTACATACATTAAGTAATTTATACTACAACCCTATGAGTAAGGTACTATTACTACCATTGTACAGATGAAAAAAACCTGAGGCACAGAAAAGTTAAGTAACTTGCCTAAGGCTAGGAAGTGGTAGAACTGGGATGTGAACCTAGGTAATCTGCTTTTAATTAATAGTCCAGTCATCTTCATATCAATTTCCTTTTGTCTAGCTCAGTTGCTCTCAGACTTTGGCGTATATAAGAATTATTGTACCATGTCGTATACATGAAAAATGTATGCTGTATTTTGTGGGGTTGTTAGTGGACTTTCAAGGGTAAATTTAGGCTTATGAGTTAACATTAGAAGTTAACCCTATTAAGGTGGATCTGCATTGTGCCATTTAATTCTCATAATACTATGAGCTGAATCGAGATTCATCTGAATGAATGAATCAAGGTTCATTTAAGAATCTTGACTGCAAGTGACAGAAACTCTTTGGGACTAGGTTTAAGCAAATAAAGTTACTTTTCCCCCCTAAAATTTAAGTCAGGTTTATTGCGATAATTTACATGCATTAATATTCACTGAAGTACACAGGTCTGTGTCTTGACAAACTCATAGTCATGTAACCCCACCACAATCAAGATATAGAACACTTCTGACTCCCAGAAAATTCCTTCATACCCCACTGTAGGTAACCCTCTCCCCACCCCTAACCACTGGCAACTACCGCTGTTTTCTGTCCTATAGTTTTGCCTTTTCCAAAATATCATATTAATGGTCCATATAATATGTAGCCTTTTGAATTTGGCTTTTTTCACTCAGGTCAGTATGTTCATCAGTAGTTTGTTCCTTTTTATTGCTGAGTTGTATTCCATTCCATGAATATACCACAGTTTATACATTCACCAGTTGTCTGGGTTGTTTCCAGGTTTTGATGATTATGAATAAAACTGCTGTAAATATCTGTGTACACGTTTAGAATGCACATGTATTTTCATGTCTCTTGAGTAAAAATATCTAGTAGTGGGATGGCTGAGTCATATGATAAGTGTATGCTTAATTTTATAAGTGATTGCCAGATTGTTTAGTGTAAGGGCTGTATTATTTGCGTTCCCATCAGCAGTGTATGAGTTCTAATTGCTCTTCCTTCCCACCAGCCATTGGTATCCTCAGTCTTTTTTTACTTTAGCAGTTCTAATGCTGTGCAGTGGTATCTCATTGTGCCTTTGATTTGCGTTTCCCTTATGAGTAATGATGTTGAACATCTTTTCATGGGCTTATTTGCCATTCATGTGTCTGCTTTTGGTGATGTTTCTGTTCAAATCTTTGCCCATTTTTAAATTGGGTTCTTTGTCTTATTATTCAGTTTTGAGATTTCTTAATATATTCTAAGTCTTTTGCAGATACGTGTTTTGCAAAGAATTTCTACTAATCTTTGGCTTGCGGTTTTCTCATCAGTGTCTTTTGAAAAATAGAAGTTTTAAAATTTGAAGCACAATTAATCATTTTTTAATGGACTCTGGTTTTTATGTCATATCTAAGAAATCTTTGCCTAACCTAAAGTCAGGTGTTCTCCTATTTTCTTCTAGAAGTTTTACAGTTTTGGGGTTTATGTTTAGGTCTATGATCCATTTTGAGTTAATCTTTGTATATGTGGCAAAGTATTGGTTGAGGGTCAATTTTTATTTATTTATTTATTTATTTCTGGCCACGTTGTGCAGCATGCAGGACCTTAGTTCCCCAGAGTCTTAACCACTGTACAGTCTTAACCACTGGTCAAATAAGGATTTTCAATTATTCCAGCACCATGTGTTATAAAGAGCATTATTTCTCCATTGAATTGCCTTTGTACCATTGTCAAAAATCAACTGATGATATGTGTTGGGTCTGTTTCTGGACTTTCTATTCTCTTCTGTATTCTAAGTACTTTTAATAGATAATGTCACTTAATTATCACAATATGTCCTTTTTATGAGAGAGAAAATTGAGTCACAGAGAAGTTAAGTAGCTTGCTTAGGGTCACAGAGTTGGTGCATTGGGCTTCGAATGCCAGCAGCCTAGCCTGGTCCTAGGCCCTAAACCACTACCCTATTCAGTCCTACTGAAGTCTTAGGACCCAAGGGATGGGATGCATCCGTAGGAACATGCTGGAGCCTGGGATTAGAATATCTCTGGGACTCTCTATCTTAGTCCTCTGCTCCTCTGGGATTTATTTCCCCTCATAATGGCTTCTTCTGCTTTAAGTCCACATGTTGGGAAACAGCAATTTATGGCTCCTGAGTTTTCATCTCTATCTTGAGGGTATAGTCAGACTCTGGCTGGATCTCAGAATCAAGCCCAAATTCAGAGGGAAGATACTGATTGGCTCAGCTGGAGTCAGGTGATCCATCCCCAAATCCTCCCCACCTTGCCCTGCCCCAAACCAATCAACTATGGACAGGAGGAGAGCTGAGAAGAGGGGACACTGACTGGCCCAGCTTGGCTCAAGTGTAGGTCCTGGTGCAATCAAACCACAGGAGCAGAGTCAAAACCGGTTGCTGAGGACCCAGTGATCTAACCAAGTAGATAGGGAATGGGGTAGAGAAAGATCTCCAAAAGGAGGGTGGGGAAAGGGCTGCATTATGTATTTTGTGGGCCCTCAACACTTATGCCTTTCTAAGGCCTTTGTAGACCTCTTCCTTCATACATACATTGAAATTTGTATTTTATGACTATCTTGACATAATGATGAATATAATCCAAGCTAACTGTATTAATTAATTTTCTTCTGACATTAAAAGAAATTAAATTATTTTTGTGGGCCCTCAAAGTATCCTGATCCCTGTGCGCTGTGCTAATGGGGAAGGCAGTGTTGGGCAGGAAAGAAACTGACTATCTATTAAGTATTGGTGTCATCATCCCATTTTACAAACATAGAGGCTGAGGTCAAGTGATGCTATCACAGAACAACTAGTAGGTCTGTTGATTCCAAGACTGGCGGTCTCTTCAGTGTGACTGAAGGGACACACTAAAGGGATTTTCAAGTTACGTTCTAACAAAACCTCTCCCGGCTAATTGTTTATGTTTGTCAGTGGCATTGTTTCATGGTCTTAGTTCTCTCTACTGTTTCAGTTATTTTCCACCCTCATGACCGAATTCTAATTCCCTCTCCTCCCTCTCCCTCTGTCCCTTGACCCTCATCACCTGAAGAGCTCTGAATTCTTCTGCCGCGTGTGTGTAGCTTCCCCGTGCTTGCCTGGACCACAGGCGCTGGAAAGCTGGATGAGGCTCTGCATGAGATTGAGGTTCCAGCCTTCAAACGTTCCTGAGTGGGGTTTGGAAGGCAGGACTGGAGCAGCCTGAGCATTCTTCTTGCCCACATGATTGGGAGCATGTGGGTTTTGTGCAGCAGCTATAGCAGCGGCTCTGGTGTCCTGTCCCTGTTCCCCTGGGCTCTGACAGACAGGGTACAGGGCACCTACCTGGCTGGTGGCACTGCTCCTTTATCTTCACTACGCATACCACTTCCTTTTTCAGTGGGTGAGGTCAGGAGAGCTTCCTTTGCTTCCAGATGTTTGCTTTGTTTGAAGGAAAAGAGAGGGAAGTACATTTTGCTCTATATAAGCATACAACATGGAGTGTTGTGTGAGTGTGCGAGCGTGCATGATACATTTGTTTCTGGCTTTTCTTTTTTTTTAAACTTCAAACTACCAAAATGTTACTTTTCTACCTCAGTAAAACCCCCTTAGGTTCTTCCTTTCACCACTTTTTTCTCTGTCTTTCTACAGCCTAAAATCTTATTGGTTACCCACTTTCAGACTCTGTCTTAGCTTCCCCTTCTGCAACCTCCCTGAGTTCTCCAGCAATGTGCCAAGGCCCGGATTGTGCCTGGTTCCCAGGGGCACCCTATATCTCTGTACTTCCCTAGAGACATCCAGGCCAGCTTTTTCTGCCTTAATTGCCCTCAGTCACACACTGGATTCTTTGCTTTCCCAATTCTCGTTCCTCGTCTAATGGCAGACACAGCCTGTACAGTGCTGGCCCTTATTCAAGAAGAAGATGTTGAAAACAACTCAGCTGTGTAGTAGATCAACTGTCAGAAAACATATGCTCCAAATGCTGAAACTAAATGAGTTGCTCTTCAGACTTTAAAACCTAGAAGCAGGGAGCTGGTGGAGATGCCCACATCTTTATGTCTGTTTATTCCTTTGGTTGAGACTGTCAGACCCTCCACTTTGGCAAGAATCTTACCAAACAAACATGCCAACTGAATGAGGACTTACCAGTTGGGCTTTGGTGTAGCTCCATCCGTACAGAGACCCATTCATAAGTTTTTTTCATTCATTCTTTCATTCATGCTGCCCCTTACAAAGCATTAGGTGCTATGCTAAGTGCTAGGGATACAGAGTGAACAGATGGGGTCCTGTACTTTTGGAGCTTATAGTCTAGTCTAGAATTGTTTAGTTACAAGTGAGGTGGATTCACATAGATGAAGAAGCTTTTGTGATGACAGACTTTGTGTATAACCAGGGAGCATAATGGGGTGGGAGATGGGGTCTAAGAACTTAATTCAGTGAGGTTAGTCCTACCTGTGAAAGCAGCCTCCTGGTTGAAACCTGAGGGATGAGTACCAGTGAGGCAGGTGAAGCCTTGGGGATAGGGTCGGTGGAGGCAGAGGAAAAGAGTAGAAAACCTGCAGGGAGCCCCAGAGCAAATTCAAGGACCCGAAAATGCCAGTGTGGCCAGAGTACCACAGACAAGGAGTAGGGTGGTGGATTGAGGCTGGAGGGGTATGAAGGAGCCAGATTCTTCAGGGCCACTTAGGCAACATGGAGGACTTTGAACTTGGTCCAAAGAGCACTGGCGCCAAGGAAGGTTTCAAGCAGCGGAATGACATGATCAGATTTCTTTCTCTTTCCTTCCTTCTCACCTTCCTTCCTTCCTTTCTTTTTCTTTCTTTTTTTCTCTTTTTCACTCTTTTTTTTAAACAAAAAAATCACTCTGAGTTTCTGTTCAATTTTCAGAAGGTTTTTTTTCTTGTAAAATCTTCAAATATGAATATTATCAAACTTTTCACCTGACATATTCTTCTGTTTCCAGAAAACTGCCTGCATTCCTTTAAAGGTTAAATATTGAGACATGTCAGCCTTAGTTAAATAAAACAAATTGGGAATTACTAATACCAAATTCCCAATACCCTAATTTAACATTCAGTGGCCATCGACCTGACCTGGAGCAAGAACTCTCCCGTACACAGATGCCAAAGCTTCCTGCTGGGTGGGGAGGGACGTTTTTTTCAGACCAGTCTTCAGCCAGTAATCCACACGTAGAGACCATCCCCTACTATTGCAGTGGCTGCTGGTGTAAAAGCAGCATGAATTATTCATGCGAGGCAGATAGATTAGAGTTAGAACCGGGGGGCTCTGTTTTCCCTTGTGAGGACTCTGCCAGTCAGGATGAAGAAGGATCTCTCACTCCATCAAGCCACAGCCTCATTCCGTTATACTCTGCTTAACCCAGATTCCCAAACTGGGTTTGGAAATGGATTAGCAGATGATGAGCTTGTTTTAAAGGTGATACAGTCATCAAGAAAAAGGGAGAGTTAACTTTACCAGTGGTTTTAAAAGCAAAATGCAAGGTTCAAGGGGATTGTTTTAATAGCATTTGCCGTGCAAAGCCTGTTAAGCATCGGAAGTGCATTTTGGAGAAGCAGCTGTTGCTCTCAATTATAAAAGCTGCTGTTTAGACATATTTTCAGACCTGGACATACCTTGCTGGAGTCCCATTGTCTTAGACAATGTCTTAAAGGAGAGAATGCAAGGGACTTAAGGGTTGGTAGGTCTGATTTGCCAAAATTATCCAAGGCCGCTTCGTCTTGGGAGTGCAAAACTGGTTATTGTTCTGACAGCTTAAATATGAGTAGCTGTGGTGAAGACAACCTCTCACCTCTGCTCTGGAGCCATCCCAGTGCTGGGGGGTCTTGACTGAACATTGTGAGGGGATATAGTAAAGGTTCAAAAGTCACATCTATGCTACGATGATGGTCTTTTCACCCTGCATTCTCATCTGTTCTCAGAATATGTTCTTAAGCATAGGAACAAATTAAATAGCTTTCTTCTAATTATCGAGTATGAGTAATCAGTCAGTCAACAAACATTTAGTAAGCACTTACTATATACTCAGCCTTGCTAAGAGCTGGGGTGAGTTAAAAAATTCTAATACTTTAGCCCTAGAGGAGGTAATAATAAAAACAAGTGATTATCTAAGAGCAGAGAGGCCAAATCCCTAAAGAGTGAATTTTTAGGGAGGATAAGTCTTCCCTAGTCATGGGAGGTTGCCCAGAGGTGAAATTGGAGTTGGGCCCTGAAGAGTAAATCATAGTCAGTAAAGATGTGGAGAGAGACCAGTGCAAGTGGGCAGAATGGAATACTATGCGTCACTGGATTCCATGGCCAAGAAAGTGTGGTTCCCCTTTGATATGTGAAGGTTTAGGTGGTCCATGTATCTATCTGCTTGGGCTGCCATAGCGGAATATCACAGACTGGGTGACTTAATTGAAATGTATATTCTCTCAGTTCTCTTAGTTCTGGAAGCTGGAAGTCCAAGATCAAGATGTCAATGGAGTTGGTTTCTGATGAGGACTCTTCTGAGCTTGCAGACAGCTGCCTTCTCGCTCTGTCCTCACGTGACCTTTCTTTGTGCATGTACTCCCAGTGTCTCTTCCTCTTCTTGTAAGGACACCAGTCCTATTGGATTAAAGCCCTCCCGTAATAGCTTCATTTAACCTTAATTACCTCCTTAAAGGCCCTTTCTCCAAATATAATCACATTGGGGGCTAGGGCTTCAGCACATGAATTTAGGGGGACACAATTCAGTCTATGACAGTCCAATAACACTTTCAGATCTGGAGTGATGTAAAGTGGGTGTATGTGTTTTTGTGTGTATGTGTGCTCTCATTTTCTGAAGATTCATTGACTATACGGGCAAATTCAAGGGAGATCCTAATTCAGCTATAGAGACTTGAAAAACCAGTAGAAAAGTGTTTTTCTAAAACTCAGAATGCACACAGAAAACACAGCTCTTAGGTCTAAGGCAATAATTTTAATGACCCATTCACCAGCACCCTCTATTCCTCTCTCTGTTCTTTTGTCACATGTATTCTTTCATCTACAAGCTTCCATGAATCCAACCATCCTCTTCATCTGCTTCTTCTCATGGACAGCAAGATTAACCAGAGAAAATAAGCACGACCGACTTAGACAATGTGCCTAAGACAATACTTTACTTGTCTCCACTCAGCTTCCTCTTGCATTCTGCATCAGTTAGAATCCCAGAGAGGAAACAAATGGCACACTCCAATGCGAGGAGAGTTCAATGAGAAGACTATTTGCCCAGGTGTAAGCAAGGTTACGGGAAAACAAGGATGGCTAAGTGCCCTGGGGTCAGCATCAGAGGGAAAACTACTATTACCCCTAAGCGTGAAGGGAAGGAGGAAGCCACCGAGACTAGTAGCCATAAGGGAAGGCCTCGCAACAGTAGGTGGCTCTCAGGAGAGGAACTCTATGCCACTGGCAGCTCATGGCCAGGCGGAAAAAGACCTGGTAGAACGAATATCACAAACTCTCCTTGCTCCCATTGGCTGGAACCAGCGAAAAGCCAGAGAGTTAGGAAACTGGCTGATAACAAACCCATAGCCTCTCAGGGCATGGAGCAGGTTAGAGAAGTATGGAGAATGGATCGATCAAGGGGACAAAAGGAATACACACAGCACACATTCTTCATGGAAACAGTTCCAAACATTCACCATTCTTCTCAATCTGTTTGCTTCTTCCTTATCTATCATCCTCTTAGAGCATGATTATATTCCATTTTCCCCAATGGAGATAAGAGGCATTTCTCTTATTTTTTGCTTCACTACTCTCCGTTTTTAGATTCTAATTGTCATATCACTTTCCCTAATATTGCGGACAAAGAGATGTCCTTCCTTCCCAAGACCGAGATCGATGCCCATAAAACACCACACATTACTCTGGAGCCTACCACACAATTATCTTCATTCTTTCCTGTATCTTCAATTTCTGCCAATGATTTGGCTCTTCGTTTCTAAGTTTACAAACTTACTCATATTTCATGCAAACCAAAACCAACCATTTTCATAGATGATCTCTTCTCCTCACATTGCTGACATTTCTGCTTCTTCCTTTTTATTACTTGTCTCCTGAAACAGTCTGTCCTCATTGGCTCTAATTCCTCACTTGTGTCACCTGTAGTCTGGATTCTGTCAGCTCCCTGCCTCACATCCCGCTGAAGATGCTCTTGTTAAAGTCTCTAGTGACCTCCTCGATGCCAAATCCAATTTCCTGTTTTCAATCATTATCCTACTCCTCCTCTGAAGCATTTAACTTGAAGGGTGGGTAAGAATTAGCCAGGTGAAGAGGGGGAGGAGTGAGCAAGAGATTGAATGCCTCAAGTGTCTTATTTAGGTTTTGCGTTTCCAGAACCAATTGCACAGTGGACAGACGTGAAACAAATATTTGTTGAAGGATAAAGTGAACAAATAGAAAATCTCCAGTGTTTTGATGTTGAATAAGCATATCACACATGTAAACACTGAAAGAAGCAATAACAATACACTCTAGCAATACAACAACGAAAAAAAATCAGTGAACAAACTTCAAGGAAATTCTGGTACAACGCTGTTGGGTATCTTTAGTGGAGAAGAAAGTAAGGCAGCAGACACTAAAAAGAATGCAGACAATTCAAGATGCTCAGGTTAAGAAAAATGATCAATTGTCACGAAGACAATTCATTTTGCTAAAAATACAGTAAGAAAATCAACAAAAGTTAACGTGGAAAAACGTACATGTATTGCCCACCCTAGGAGATCAATAGTAACATTCCAGTGTAACTTATTTTACAATATATGACATACTACAGGTCAGTGTGACCTTAAATGTGCACCAAATCAATATTGTTACCATCATGGACAATAGTGATTTGAATATAAAAGGATAATTAAGTTGCCCCTGAAGCAACAATGTCCTTCTGTATGAAAACAGATAAATTAAAAAGTGACTTGACTCTTCAAAAGACATCCCACCCTTCCAAAAATCATTCACATCATATTTCTTTTAAATAGTGAATTCTAAATAAAAACTCTGATAAATTTTAAGTACAACCCTCCTGCCCTTTGTGTTCTTAGTAGTGAAAACTGATTATTATCATTCTTCAGTATCAATTGGATTGGGGAACTTGCTGAAGGATAATATGCAATACTTTATTATCAGGATTAGGAGTGGGAATCTGAGTAATAATTGAAAGCACTTATTTCCAAATTCATAAAGTCTCTTTCTAAGAGAGTTTCCAGCCTGTAGAATGGCCTCAGCTGAATCATAGATAGTATGTAAGATATTATCCTATAATTCACAAATTAAGATATTTTTATGCTGAACTTTAATGTTAAATTCTCTTTCCTTGTTACCTGACCCTAACGAAAACTTTATTTCTAATACTACCACATCTAAGGTTAACTTTTGTTAACATTCTAATATATTTCTTGGAATGTGAGTTTTCCCCCAGGATCAATGAAGAAATAGGAAATTTGTGTTGTGACCTTTCCAGGTTTCTCTAGTAGCCTCATGAAACAGAGTGCAACAAAGTTTTTACTCTGAGAAGGTGGTCTTCCTATGGTAACTTGTGCTGAAATTACTCAGTCTAATCATGCTGTTTCCAAGCCCATGCTTTTAGACTCTTTCCAAGCCCATGCCTTGGACAGAACATTACATGGATTAATTTTTCCCCAAGATGGTTTCCTCTTTAGGTCAAGAAATTTAACATGAATGCGTCTTTGAGGAAAGAATGAGGGTGAGTTATTTTTAAATTCCCCATAGAAGCTGGACTAATGACTGAAGGACTTCATAAACTTTCTTAAGGTAGGAATTCCATAAAATTATTTTGGAATCTCAAGTGGTAGCATGTTCGAAAGGTCACAGATTCAGAAACTAACTGGAAGAAAACTAGCTGTTCTGTTCTCTGAAAAAAAGGTGTCTGTGGGAGAAAGTTACCTCCAAGCTGGAAAAGTTGTTGAGATGTAGATCTGATGTATTGGGGCCATCCCCTAGGAAACAGAAATTTAAATTAAAAAGAGAAAAATAAGTATTAGAAGTTATTGATTCAGTGATGATTGATTAAATTTTGAATCAAAGAATATAAAATTTTGAATCAAAGATAGGATATACACTTGTTTGATGAGCTATCCCCATACCTTTCCCTGAACCTCTTTTTAATATGAAATATTTGAACTGTAGAGAAAAGTATAAAGGGTAATATAGCACCCATCCCCCCATCTGTATTTAAGTTCACTTTGGGTCTTCTTAATAAAGCTCATCCTCCTTTTCTATTGTATGTAAGAGTTGCATAAAATATGAACAACAGTTTCTTAAGAGTTTTCTTATGAGAATATTAACTATAAAAACCAGTGAGTCTGGTGTCTTATTGGGGGAGAAGTAGTGGAATTTGACTACTGAGTCAATCTCTTTAATTGCAATGTTTTACTAGTTTTAAACTTTTGGAGTCAGTTTTACGAACTGAAATCTTTTCAGAAAATTGTAGATTTTTTCTGTGTTTTAAAACTTATTGACGTAAAGGTGATGACAGTATTCTACTATGTACTTTATAATTTCTACTATACTGGTAGTTATGTCTTCTTTTTTATTTTTATCATGATTGGTATGTGCCTTCTCCATTTTTAAATTTTTGGGTTTTTTTTGTTTGTTTTTTACAATTTTTATTGAAATATAGTTGATTTACAATGTTGTGGGGTTTTTTTTGACTGCATTGGGTCTTTGTTGGTGTGCGCAGGCTTTCTCTAGTTGCGGTGAGTGGAAGCTACTCTTCATTGTGGTGCGTGGGCTTCTCATTGTGGTGAGTTCTCTTGTTGCGGAGCACGGGCTCTAGGCGCGCAGGCTTCAGTAGTTGTGGCGCACAGGCTCAGTAGTTTTGTCTCGCGGGCTCTAGAGAGCAAGCTTAGTAGTTGTGGCTCGTGGGGTTAGTTGCTCCATGACATGTGGGATCTTCCCGGACCAGAGCTCGAACCCGTGTCCCCTGCATTAGGCAGGTGGATTCTTAACCACTGCACCACCAGGGAAGCCCCATTTTTAAATTTTTGGATTGGTCTCATAGACAGTTTTTAATTTTACCTTCTCAGAGAATCAGCTTTTGATTTCTTGAATGCCTCTAATGTTAATAATTTTCTATTTTATTAATTCTTTTGTCTTGCCTCAATTACTCAACATTACAGTTAAAAGTTGAACTCTAGAATCATAATGTCTGGGTTCATGTGCCAGCTCTGCTTGTATATCATTTGTGTGACCATGAAAAAGTTACTTAACCTCTGTGTCTCAAACTGCCTATATGTAAAATGAGACTTTAATAGTTCCTGCCTCACTGTTTTTTTGTGAGGATTAGTTTAGTTTTCATAATGGCTCCATGTGTGCTTGAAAAAAAATCATGTAGCCTCCCTTTGTTGATTATGAGATTTATTATGTCTGTTGGAACAAGCTTATTAATCGTGTAATTTTTCTATAGGTTCACATTTTTCTTTTTGCTTGATGTATATTTTTTTCGAGTGAGGCATATTAAGATGTCCAGTATAATCATGGATTTGTAAATTTCCCTTTATGATAGGATAAATTTTTCTTTATGTTTTGAGTTAAGTACACGTAAGTTCATGTTGTGATATGTTCCTAGCAGGGTTTTGCTTTTTATCATTAAGTAAGAACTATCTTTATAGACCTCAGGGTCTGTACTAGTTGGGGGCACCGTGTCACTTGACTATTAAGTGACTGTAGATTGGCTGCTTGAAGCACGTGGGCCCACAAATTGGCTGAGTAGGCTTAGGCCTGGGCATAAGTTCTGCTGCAGAAACTTGTCTGTCATTATCAGCCCTGACTCCCTGGCCCTGACCATCACCACCTGGCCTTTACCTGGGACCTGTCCCACACCCTCTCTACTAAGACTCTCCCAGCCTGCCCCAGAAGGACTGTCCACCCTGCACCTCCAATGGCCTATAGGGTTCTTCTATTATTACATTTCACCCCAAATTCTATTTTATGTCTTATTAATCTTGCTACAACAGGTTTATTTCGGATAATATTTGCTTAGTATATCTTTGCCATTTCTTTAACTTTCAACTTTGAAAAATGTCATCATGTTTCACATATGTCTCCTGTAAACACCATATAATAGCTGGAATTTGTTTTGTTTTCAATATTCCAAACATCTGAGAATTTCCAACTTTTATAGGTAATAGTAAATGTAATCCATTTACTTTTTTGTGTTTACTAATTTCTACTTAGTTAAAAAAATTATTATGCTTCTTCATTCCTTTCCTACCTTCTATTTCACTGAACACTTTAACTTTACTTGTCCCATCTTTTTCTCTCTACAGTTTGGAGTAATCCATTTCATTTTTATCTTTTATGTTATTAATTTTAAAAATGTTTAATGTGAAAAAACCTCAATAATTTTTCTGAATAATATATAGATCTTAAAATGCTTAGAATTTGAACTTTCCCTGCATATTTTCATATTGTTTCTGTTTACAATTTTAGGTATACCTTGAATTTAATCCCTTCAATTTTAGTCATTATTATTCTTAATAATAGGCAATTCTTAATCAAATTTGCCCAAAGTGTGTCAAGTTTCTTTACTTAACGTTGTTTCTTATACATGGTGACCTTATGTCTCAGAATGGGGCTATGACTAGTCAACTATTTTCTTTTTTTTTTTTTTTTTTTTTTTTTTTTTATCACAATACTGTGTTCGTTTCTGCTGTACAACAAAGTGAATCAGCCGTGTGCATACATATATCCCCATATAACAAGTGGTGTATGCTAAACCATATATATGCTTCTTTTTTTTTTTTTTTTGCGGTACGCGGGCCTCTCACTGCCGTGGCCTCTCCCGCTGCGGAGCACAGGCTCCGGACGCGCAGGCCCAGCGGCCATGGCTCACGGGCCCAGCCGCTCCGCGGCATGTGGGATCCTCGCGAATCGGGCCACGAACCCGTGTCCCCCGCATCGGCAGGCGGACTCCCAACCACTGCGCCACCAGGGAAGCCCTAGTCAACTATTTTCTATCAGTCTGCTCTCACTCTTAAAGACTAGTTTAGCTAGATACAGAACTCTTTGTTGGTGGGGATTTTCCCTAGGCATTTTGAAGATATTATATATGGCTTCTGGCATATACTGTTACTCAGGCCTCCTGAGGAACTAATTGTCATTCCTTTGTACATGTTCCACCTTTTCCTCTTTGATATCTTTTAGGATTTTCTCATCCTTGGTGTTCAACAGTTGCTTTGAAATTGTGTCTATGTGTGGATTTAATTTATCTGGCTTAGGACTTGGTGAACCCTTGCCGTTTGAGGACTGTATCTTTTTAGGGGCTTACAGGTTGGGGGGAAGAGAAAACACTCTCATACATTATAGGTTTCTGATATAATTAGCCAAAGATATGAAAATTGAGTAGATGTCAGTTAACCCCACAAAGCAGCACCCAAAACATAACTTTTGCCTCCATAGATATGGCCATCTGGGCCCATTTTCAGTCAGGCTAGCACTTGCTAGATTCCATCTCATGTAGCAACCTCTGATACTTGGGCTTCTTGTACCTACAGGGAAACAAGATGATCATCAGTCTGACACAAACACCAGGTTGCCTTGACAGCCTGGAAGAGGGACCCAAGGCCTACTGCAGTGCCAGGCATTAGCCCTTTAGGGGAGAGCTCTGGCATGTCCTGGGAAGAGAGGCTGGGGCAGCTTAGGAACACTCAGAGGCTTGGGGCACAGCTATTTACTAACTCATGCAGAATAAATTCAGTATTTTAAGGACCACTCTACTGGTGCACATACATTAAAATTCAGCTTACTCTACACTATCTTGCTAGGTGAGATTTTAAAATGTTCAGATGTAGGAGCTGGAGTTCTGCACTAGTATGGTGACCATAATTTGTCAGGATGCCTGCATCTCTAAATGTTAAAAAGAAAGAAAGGAAGGAAGTAGGGAATATTTTCCTTTTTTTCATCCATATGCACATAACCTTGTGGTTTACCAATGCCCAGAGTATAATCACCCTGTGTGCTTCTATGCATGTGGGCTCACAGCAGCACAGCTCCTCTGGGGCCTTCTTAGGCACTGGACACCTGTTTCCAGTGCCTTTGGAGGCTGCTTGCTCACCTCTCTGGCTATGGTCTCTTGGTTGATGCCTCATTTCAGTGTGATCTCTGTGGACTCTCAGAAAGGGGAAATGTATAGCTATCTGTATTTGACAATGTGACAAGTCAACCAGTGGTGGCTCTCAACAATGATCAAGACAGGGCATTCATTCTGTAACCTGGAGGCAAGGTGCAACTATTTAAAGAAACCTAGTCATTCTGTTGCAATACTTCCTAGGAAGGTTTACTGCAGTTCTTTCTGAATGGAAAAGATCTTGTGAAGCCATATGGAGGCCATGCAGTATTGTCCGGGTCTGTCTGACCTTGAGTCTATTGATGCAGATTTCTTGCAATGAACAAAATTTTTTTGTTCCTTTACCTTCTGGAAGTACATTATCTTTCTCTTCCATCTTCTTTCTCTCCCTCCTTCATTCCCTTTCTCCCTAAGTTCTGGGTAGTGAGTATCATTTCCTGCATCGCCTTAGAAGCCATTGATGATTTAATTCACAAGAAATATAATTACAGATGCTGCATATAAATCTGCATATGAAATGCACATCACCAATTGAAGGGCACTGTGCAGCCCCACGTGCAGCCTGTTGAAGCCTCATTCAGTAGAAACTCTCCTGAATGAATCACTCAGTTAAGCGACACAAGTAACATATACCGTTTAGGGTGTGCTTCAGAATAGCTTATTCTAGTTCTGTTCATGTGAGACAGACGTATTTTTCTTCTTTCAGAAGATATAACACAGCAGGATAAATTCATTCTAGATAAAACAACCCATGTGAATCAACAAGCCTTTATTGGCAATACAAAATAAAGAGCCAGTATTCCTGTCTTCAAGAAACTTACCGTCTAATTGCAGTACCAAGGATAGCTCCCATGAAATAGCCAAAGAATAGGACACAGCAATTAATGGTGTTAAATATGATGGATGACTCCAAGAGCTACAGGAGTGTGCATATGAGTGAGTCTAATTGTACATTGGTTCCATAAATAGTTACTGGGCAGCTTCTCTATGTAGGGCTCCCTCTGCTAGTTGCCATGTGGGACTCACGTGCAAATAGAAGTTGACTCTACCTTCTGGAAGATTACAACTGCTTTAGCGTGACAAACAGGCACACTGAAAAGTAAATAACCTTTCCAGCACCTCTTCAAGAGTTCAAGCACTTTCAGGTCCAGGGGGAATTCCTTTTATTTCCTTTCTTCAGTTTGTTTCTTTTTATTTTGAAATTGAATCAGCAAAATAAAGTGGTTTGACTGAAACAACATTTGGGGAAAAGAAAAGTTGAGTCTTTATCAGTTAAAAACCAGCTATGAAACTTTAAGCCAGCTGCTCTACCTCCCTCAGACAAAGTAGAGAACAGATTAAAGGGGGAAGGGCACAATGGAAATCAGAGTCAGTGATGATCACAAAGGTCAACTTTCAAAGTTTCTGCAATTACAGAAATAAAAAAAAAAGGTCGTATTTAAATTGAGAAATAATCACAAGCAAACTCCTGACCCACTAGCATTCATAAAAATCTTTGTTCCTTTCCTCAGGAGAAGTGATGACTTGGGACAACAGGGTGGTCCCAGCTCTTTATTGGTTTCTTGTACTTTTGGAAGCAGGTTGGGGGTGGGGTGACATTGCCTGAGTTCCTCCTCACTGGTTCCCATGGGATCTCACTGGTTTCCACCATTTCTATTCTCCCTCTTTGCTCCTGACTCCCAAATTCACATCTCCATCCTAGCTCTTACTCCCAAGTTTTTGACTTGTGTATTCAACTGCCTCCTACCTGACTATCTCACGGGCATCCCAAACTCATCAGGTCTAAAACAAAATTCACCATTTTCTGTACCAAACCTGCTCCTCATACTGTATTTCTCTCTCAGTTAATGTAATTTCTTTCCACTCAGCTGTTCCAGTCAGAATCCTGGGAGGTATCCTTGACTCCCTGATCACTCCAGCTCCCAACATATAACTTATGCGATCCTGTAGTCCAATCTCGTCAGAATTACCCGGTCCTTCCCTTCTCCCTCCGCTGAGAAGGCCCTAGTTCACTTCATATCCTGTTCACTAAAATTGCCTCCTAACTTACCTCTCCTTGGGTCTGACCTTCCTTTCAATCCACTCTTGCCTCAATTAACATAAAAGGTAAATCTGATCAGGCTATTTCCTTGTTTACAATCCTTCAAAAATCCTCCATTAGCATGAGGATGAAAAGTGGGCTTTTCAACGTAGATATTCCTCCTAATTCAGCTCTGTTATTTCTCCACACCCACCTCTGGCCTCTTCACTACAGGCCAGCCAAACTCAATTTGCTGTGTCTTCTCATCCTGCAGCCTTTGTGTATCCTGCTCCGCCTGGGAAGATCTTTCCTCACTTTATCTGGTTTAATGCCATCATTTCTTCAAGATTCAGCTTTGGCCACATTTCCTCCGGGAAGAGTTCCTGTCTAACCTTCACCACCACCCATCATCACCTGGAGACTGTGTGTGGTGTCATCCTCAGTGGTTCCTTCATGACATTATACGTTAAAACCGTTCACTTGAATGGACAGTGTTTGGCTTCCAACGAACTTTAAACTTCTTGAGGGCAGGGAATATGTCTCCTCCATTTGTATCCACAAAGTTTAGCTCAGCCCACACATACTGAAGAGCCAAAGACTGATGGCTTAATGAATGGCTGGCAGACATACTTTTAGGTGGTTAGTGAGTGATAGGGAATGCTGGGGAGGGAAGGATCGTGGTGCTCTAGAGAAGGGAGTAGAGGGAGGTCCAGCTAATAAAGGGTCTTGAGCCAAAGTGCAGGAGTTGGAATGTGAGCGAGTTTGGGAGACTGTGAGGAATCAGCTGGTAATTTAGAGAAAAATGTCATCAGGCAGGTGTGCGCCAGATTTTGGAGGATACTCTGAGCCAGCCTCAGCAACCTCTCTTCATTGAATGATAAGCTTCTGTCACCATTTAACACTCAAGTGCTGTCAAATGAATTTGTTTCTTAAATGTTTACTAAGTTCCAACTGAGTCCAAGGTATTACATATAACTAAATAACATTTGGTTCAGCTACGTTACTTTTGACTTTTCAGATAGATTGTAAGCATCTCTGAAGGCAAGGATGGTCTTTTTAAACTCCTTGGTCATGACTTCTTTTTATTATTCATCCAATATTTATTGAGAATCTACCATGTGCTTGGAGCTGTGATAGATATAGACAAAGGATAATGAGACACTCTTGGTTTGATGAGGGTGACACCTATAAACAGATATTATAACATCACACATAAGTGCTCTACTAGAGCTATTTAAATGTTGTTTAGGGCGCTTGGATGAAGAAGTTATTAACTCTCTGCAGGGAGTCAGGACAGACTCTCAGAGGTAATAAGAGCTCAGCACACACCCCTCCGTTTATGGTCCCAATTGAGGATTTCCCTCTAAGCATCTTGATAGGAAGTCTTCACATTTCTTTTAGTGATGACCATAGCAATATAAAATGTTTTTCTTTTTCCATTTTGAAACATTATCTTGGCTAGTAAGCTACTTATTATAAAGTTATTTACCATCTCTCCCTTCAGTGTTAATCTATTGATTCCAGTTCTGGAGCTCTACAGAATAAGCCTAATTAAAAGAGATAACTTTTAGACTTCCCTGGTGACGCAGTGGTTGAGAGTCCGCCTGCCGATGCAGGGGACACGGGTTCGTGCCCCGGTCCGGGGAGATCCCACATGCCACGGAGCAGCTGGGCCCGTGAGCCATGGCGGCTGAGCCTGCGCGTCCGGAGCCTGTGCTCCACAACGGGAGAGGCCACAACAGTGAGAGGCCCGCGTACCGCAAAAAAGAGGTAACTTTGTCATTTCCCAAGAACATCTTCAGTTCTTTTAACCATTCCTCATTTGAGCTATTCTCCAGACATTTTTTAGGCCTGGTATTTCAGGTTTCCCTATTCCATAGCACACTTACAGCACTGCTGGATGTCTTGATGTTTGCATTTGTAAAACAGCTTTGGAAGCTCAATAAACAAATGCAGTTAATATCTTCAAATGTTATGCTGCTCCCTAGAAAAGAACATGGGATGAGTAAAGTGGTGTAGCCATTATGTCAGCCCCAAAGCACTTCATGGAATTGTGGAAAATCTACTGGAAGGGGCCTTGGAGAATTACCTTGACCAACCTCCTCATTGTACAGATGGTGAAGCTAAGATCCAGACAGATAAAGTGGCTTTAAAAGTGCACACTGTTAGTTTATTCCCTCGATCTTTGTGTATTTCTAGTTGGTATTTGAAGATGGGGCATGGGAGAGTTTGGGAGCTCATTGAAAGATGAAAGTGCAGTAATTATTTATCCTAATTAAAGGGGAATCTAAAACACTTGCTTAAAGCATTTTCCAAGTAACTGTTTATATAATTAATGCTGTAGCTTTTTCTCCCTTTCCACAAAGCCTCAGGGACTGGCTACTCTGACCCACAGCTTTATCTGCTGTGGACAGTCTTGTATGTCTGTGGTTTATTGGGTAATGATTTATATTTGCAAGGGAATGCTTGACTGGCATGGGCTGGGTTAGCTCAGCTAGAGAAACTTGCTAATGAAGCCAAGGTTGAGGGGTTTGGTCCCTATGAGCCCCTTAGCTTTGTTGATCCTTAGCTGCGGCCGATACCCCTAATCCCCACATATCTCACATGTGTGGGCTTTTGAAAGCAGTAGGGTGAAGAAGGATCATTCCTTCCAAATGCTTACCTACAATGGAAAGCCACGTGTATAATAAATAATAATGATGATGATTAGGGCTAATATTTATGGTGCACTAAATATGTTGCTAGAGTCATGCAATATCTGATTTAATTCTCATAACTCTATGAGGTATGTACTTTTATTATCTCCATTTTAAAGGTTGGAAAAGTGAGCCTTAGGATAGTAAAATAACTTGTTCAAAATTTCCTGACTAATGTGTGATAGGGTTTGTCTATGATTTGAATTTGAGTCTGTCTGACTCCAACGTCTACAGTCTAATTGAAAAACTCAACGTTACCAGTGTGAATTCTTGATTATGTATTGGTTATCTCTGAATTCAAAGTCACGTATTAATTCGTCAGCTCTTATTTTATTATTGAGGGGATGGACAAGCATTATAGTATACTGCTTAAAAGCACGGACTTTGAGGACAGAATTCTTGGGTTCAAATCCTAGTTCCACTGTGTATTAACTTTGTGATCAAGAGCGACTTATCTGAGGTTTTTGTGCCTCGTCTTTCTCATCTGTAAAATGGGAAAAATAATAGCACCTACTTCTTAGACTTCTTGAGAGGGGATTAAATTAGTTAATACCAATAGAGGATTTAAAAAGCACTTAGTATTTGATATTATTGCTGGATGACTTAAGAAGGAACTAACAGTAGCATCTTAGCCTTTGAAAAATGTGCTCATTTACATTGTCTATTATTCCAGGGAGCATAACTCCCAAACTGCAAGTCTGCATGCTCCCAAAGAGAGGCTGAGAAACTGGGCAGGAACCAAGAGCCACTGGGGAATGTGTGTTGAAAACAAGCATGGATCACTAACAGCAACAACAAATTCCAGAAGGTGCCCGTGCGAAAGTCTGACTTTCCTCACTGCAGCCCCCTCCCTCGTTTTTGAGTGTGTCAGAACTCATTGGTTATAGGAGACCATTGTGCAATGTCCTTTGCTGGGAGCACAGAGCATGTATATTGTGTTCCCTCCTGTGGCCACCCTGCTCCCATGCTTATTGTTTGGCTCCAGCCTCCCGTTAACAGAATCCCTGGGGAAGAGTAGTTCTCTTACATTAGGTAGTAATGCTCTTGTTAATGATAAAGTGATGAGCTGCTTTTTTACATTAAGTGAATGGTCCTTTTTGATAATGGGGTTGGAATCAGACCAATGACTTTATTCTATTCTGCTAAGAGTGAGAACTACCTAAAATATATTTTTTTTCTTGTCTGTTGCTAGAAAGTGACACAGTCAAAGCACTTTGGCTTTCCATTTTAATAGAACAATTCCAACTACGCATATGTGATAGGAGGTTTTATTCCTCTTTTCTTTTATATTGTCATGGGTATGTGATGACTTCAAAATAAATCTTAAGGCTTCATCATAAACCCATTTGTGGTGGTCCCACAAATACCCCTTGGCTTGAGTGGTGAGGGTTATGCTTTCAGCTGGTTTCTGAGTCTTTTCTTCTATACTGAAGAGTAAAATTATCTTCTCTAGGGAGGTCCTGTGATTTGTTTTATTTTAAGATATCTGCAGTCAGGGTGGACTGACCCTGGAGAAAAAACAGAGTTCTGGATGGCCAGTTGAACTATTAAGTGGTTGTTTAGGCTCTTTGGAGTCTGACTAACACCCTAAACAATTTGGTCTTCACTTCTCCTCCAAGTTGGGAAAGAACGAGATCAGCTTCTGGGACTGAGGGATGAAGTTCTGTTTCCCAAGAGGCTGACCCCATGGTGATAGATGCCGTGTTCGTCACAGTTACCTAAATAGAGGCACACTTGGGAGCCAGCAGAGCCTAGTTATATAGTCTCCTTTGCTGAGAAAGAGTCCCCCACCCTAGAGTAAAAGTCCCTTGCAATTTTCTCCAAGGATTTATAAGAGGAGTTTTGGGGAACTTTTTAAGCTTCCTTTCCAAACGATACCAAGATGGAAACCAGTCAAAGTAGTGCTGGCTTGTTGATTTAGATCCAAGGCCTGTATCGACAAGCATAATCCCTTTTGGGATAAATTAGTGAAAATGGGTACTTTGGGTATAATTAGTATAGCACACACATTAAAAAAAGTTTGTATTCTGTTTTAGTTGAGTGATTATAGGCTCATAGTAAGTTGTCTATTTGTAAGATTGTCCCTTACTTAGTGTTTTTTCCCAAAATGTTTAGGATAGATGTCTTGGGTAGGGATCTATTTTCGGGAGAAGGAAACATTGATTGAGTACCTACTGTATGGCAGGTATTATGTTAGGGGCTTTATATAAATTATTTTTTAGAACAACTTTGTGAGTTAAATTTTAAAATCAGTTTTTTACTCATTTTACCAATAAAAAAAACCCAAGAGTTATGATCTGGTGGTTAATACATTGTTGGGCTGGGATTCTAACCAGTCTGACTCAAGTTCACTATGCAGTGTGGCACTGATGAGTTGGAAGTTGAACCGGAGGCAGGGTTTGGGGAGTTGTGGGCCCTGGACAGGGTGCTATGGACAGAGCCTACTTAATCAAGTTCTCAAATTGCACCCTTAGCATGAGTTGCCTCGGGCACAAGGCAGCTAGGGATCTTATTTTAGCAGAATTAAACTCTTTAATGGATTTTCCTCTCCATGCCCTGAGAATATTTCTGGTCTCAGAGATATCTTCCTTTTCAGGAAGGTCTGTTCCCCACAATAGACCACAAACACAATGTATTTCTAGTCTCATAAAAAAAAGAAAAATTAATTAGGCTTTAGTTTTTTTCTGCATGTCTGGCACACTTAAAAAATGTAGGTCTTACTTCTGTCTTGACATGAATTTAGAATTTTGCATGAAATAACTGCACTAGAAAAAAACCAATGAAAGCAATGTTGGTAAACGTCGATAACGCATTGATAATCGGACATGCAATTCTGCTTGTCAGACTTCTCGTATGTACTAAAGCATTGACTGTGGATATGAAAGCGAGGGCTTTCCCTATTCCTCCTTTTAATACCTGGAGCTTGAATATTAATATTTCAGGTGAAATATAAGTTTCAGACTTGCAAATTTTTGTCATGAAATCAAAGGGAATAGAAAATTGTAAGAGGTGGGCGGGGAATAAGAGGACCTCTTAGTGTCAGCTGGATGGAAATCAACAGGATAATGAGGACTGCCAGGGTAAATAATTTCCATTTCATCCCCAATAAGAATATTCCCTCCCTCACCTGTCAAATTCCCTGCTCACTTCCTATGCATTCGAAAAAAATGATTATCTACTCTTCATTCCTGAAACAAGCCCTGAAGTAGGTGTAGTTATGGAATTCTGAAGTGTTTCTCTCTGGGACCTTCTATCTTAAGCTGGTCGACCGTGGGCATTAACATGTATGTTGGTTTTATACATGTTTTGCAAAGCCCAATTTGTTCTTATCATTTGAATTTGTGAGCATCTTGGGGATTCATGGATAACTCTAGAATTTCTGCAGAAAAGCAAGAGATTCGGTATAATGTGTCCAGTTAAAGCTAGCAGAAATGTAAAATGAAATGGATAGGATGTATATACTCCTCCATCTTAAAATGACATTGATGTTTTTCTGTCTCATTTCGCCTGGACATCATTTGAACTTGTGAGCATAGTAACACCTCCCCCAGCATATTAGATATTCTCATCTTGGGGATTCATGGATAACTCTAGAATTTCTGCAGAAAAGCAAGAGATTCGGTATAATGTGTCCAGTTAAAGCTAGCAGAAATGTAAAATGAAATGGATAGGATGTATATACTCCTCCATCTTAAAATGACATTGATGTTTTTCTGTCTCATTTCGCCTGGACTGATTCTGACACTTTCTCTGGCCACATCACAGGGATGATCTTGCAGCATTTCTTGAAGCAACACTCCAGGTATCTGGCATGAGTTTAGCTCTTTTCTATGGGAAAGACTCAAACAGCTGCGCCAAGTTACCCAAACTAACCATGAATAAGCACAAAGAAAAATTCTCTTTCTTGCCATTCATCTTCAGTGGCTGGAGGGGAAATTTGGGATCCACTATCCATCAGAGGTGGTACTCATCACAACCAGTCTGGTGTGAAAATGAGCCATTTAACCACATAATAAACATGCCTTTTCATCCTCTTTCTCTTTTAGGTGTGTAGAAAGTGCCTCAGGTTAAGATCAGATCATCACATAGAACCAGTACTTTCTGGGACCTGCATCACAGCGAGGCTCTGGCAGTCAGACCTCAGTAAAGTGTAACCTGCTTCCGTAAGCTCTCCTTCTGCCTCTGCCCCTTACCCTCCTCTGTTGAATTTAGAAAGGTGAATTGATGTACATCACTATCATAGGTTAGCACTTGAAAACAGGAAAGATTTACCAATCCTCGGTGTTGTTTAATGGAAAAGCGTCTTGCATTCATACATTTTAGTGGCAGAATCAGGTGGTATAGGAACCTGTTCTTCTTGACAGAAGACTCTATCGAGAAGGGAACATAGTCATGTCGATGTTGCCCTGGGAAAAAATGATGGATTGTACAACATAAAAACGTTGTCTAAGACGCTCTTTTTTTTTTTTTCTAGAAATCTTCATTTGATCTCAAACTTTAACTATCTGTTTATTCATCTCATTCTGCAAAGAATTTTAAATGGCTGATATTATTATTTACATGTTGGGATCTTTAAGTTCTTTGTTTTTGACCTTGTTGAGAGCAAAATCTGATTCTTTTCCTGCCTTTGCTGGACTGTAACTCAGAGACTGTTCAGAGATGTGCTGCTTGCAGTTACATCCCGAGTACTGGAAATGTGCTTAGTGAGTGATCAATAATTATTTCTCAATGAAATGGTTGACTAATAAAATATAACTTAACAGAGACAAATGTATTTCAGTATAGTCAATTTTTTTTTTAAACTGGGGAGAAGATCAATCAGAGTTACTTAACATCTGAATTGTGGCACTTATGTTAGGAACTGTGGAATGTTCTATTCGCTCCTCCCGCTAACTGGAAAGTTTAAGGAGGTGTTTTCGGGTGGGCAACCTCCGGGGCCTGCTTTAATTAATAGATTTAATCCCTCAGTAAGCCACATTTGAAACTAATTCTTCTGCATGGGTCTACCAAGATTCTTAAGAATTATTCCATCTCTTAAGCTGATACTGCCTTCCACTCTAATTTTTTATTATACTGCTCTTTGCAGTCTTTTCTTATAGCCAATTAGTGTAAGCCTGGCTGGTGGGGTCTAAATAACTAACTGGTAGCCAAGGTGACTCCCCTTCCTTGTAATATGCTAAGCTTTATTTTCCAAAAAGAAGTAACTTTTTAAAATAGATTTATATTGTGAAATTATATCTTCTATATTTGTAAGGTAAAATGTATTGTACTTTTAAAGACATCTGGGGAATAAAATGAATATTTGTTGAACTGAATTGAATATTCAATGTCTTAGATTAAAAAAACTAGGTATTTAAAAACTTCTATTGGCAGATCATATTCTTAGTACGTAAGTTTATAGAGGCAAACTTTTCTTAACTAGCTGGATTTTCTCTCACTATTGCCCCCATTTTCCTTACCCTCAAAGGGAAAGCATGAAGGGAATGAGCTCTTATGATAAAAACCTCCGAAATCTTTCCAAGTTAAATCTTGAAATCCCATAGCTGAGGACCAGAACTCCTAAGGAGGAGTTTGTTCCAGCCTGTGGGATGAGTGGTGACTGCATGCTTGTAACCTGCCTCCTTTCTTTTTAGTCACATGGGGGGTGGGAGGGGCGAGGGGGGAGGATGTCAGCTCTACCACAAACGTATTTCTGCATTTGAATATATAAATGATAGAGTTCCTTACCTTTTATAAGTTTCTGTCTGACAGGTAAGCTCAGGAAACATCTCTCCCTAAAAATGAAATGTTGATATAAATATCTGAAGAAAAATTCTAATCACAGTATACATTGAACAGGCTCACTGATCTTGAATACCTGGAAAAAGATTTTCAAACAGACTTTGTCAGCTCAGGCTTGGCATTCCTTGTCAAACAAAAGCATGCCTAAAGGCACATTTCAAAAGCAGACGATGCAGCACTTGCTAACCTGCAGAACATCGAAAGGGAACGCAGAGGCCAAGAACAAACAGAATGGGAACCAATGAGAAATGCAGCACAGTTCTGAGAACCAAATGTGTTTTAAAAAGGCCACATCAATAATTAAACATCAGCAGGTCACCATTGTTTGTTTGCTGAGATTGTCTTAAGAATTGTAATGAAGAAATGAAATGATTGATTCAGCCTCAGCTCAAAAGAGCTTGTACCTGTAATCTGGAGGGTAGGATGAGAAAAGAGGTTGGAAGAGGGAAAGAAATCTTATTTTTGGCTCACACAAGTTATCAGCAATAATGTCAGAATTTAAATATTTCAATCAACTGTAAATTTCGGTCAAGCATCCCTTAGCAGAATTAACTCCTAAATATCTATCTTTTTCTTTGTGTTAAAGGCGAGACCCTGTCTCTTCACTCACATTATGTCACTCATGTGACTTAGCTTGGGTTGACTACATTGTGCTTTGGTAATGTACAGTACAGTATGACACAAGCCTGAGTTTACTGCAAATACTGGGAGAAAGTGAAATTGTCAAATCACAGCATTTGCTATCTCAAAAAGACGTACAACTTAATTCAAATAATTATGAGAAATAAACAATGTTTGGATTTCTTTTTCCCCAAGTAACACATGGGAACCAAGATTATGTAAAAGGCCCAAAACTATCATTCGATTCTTCTTTCCCATCATTTTCTCTCGGTAAAACTGACATTTCTGTCTAAACACTACTATGGAAAGGTAGGATTTTATGGCCATACAATTATATGTAATCAAAAGCAAGTCTTGCTTATCTTTATTCTACTCCTCTCTGTGGATCCGGGTCCTTTTGAACATAGAGGGGAGTAAAACGTGCAGATCAACCGTTTCTCAGGTATGTGACACTGGACAAGTTATTTAACTTCTCTGTGCCTCAGGTTTCTCATCTGCAAAATAGGGATAATTGTAGTGTCTACCAGTAGCATTATTGTGATGATTAAATATATACATAGCTAACATGTATCAAGTGATAGACCACTGCCTGTCACAGGGCAACACATAAATGTATGTTATCATTGTAGTGGTATTAGTCACATCTATACACTATCAAATGATAAAAACTACCATTTATTCTTTGTTTAAAATAACTTCGTTGAGGTATAATTTGCATATGATAAAGTTCACCTGTTTGGGGGCAGTGATGTTTTGTAAATTTACAGACTTGTGCAACCATCACCACAATCCAGTTTTGTTTATCTATTCACCAGTTAATGGATACTTGGATTATCTCCACTTTAATTGTCTGTCTTTTTTTTATTATAGTTTTTCTAGTGAGAGTGACATGTTATTTCATTGAGGTTCTAATTTTCATTTCTCCAATGACTAACGACATTGAACTTTTTTCTATGTGCTTATTGGTCATTCATATATCTTTTTTGGTGAAAAGTCTATCATATATTTTGCCCAGTTTAAAATTGGGTTTTTTGTTTTCCTCTTTTTGAATTGTAAGTGTTCTTTGTATATTCTGGATATAGGTTCTATCAGAAATATAATTTGCAAATATTTTCTCCCAGTTTGTGGCTTGTCTTTCATTTTCTTAATGGTGTCTTTTGAACCCCAAAGTTTTAAATTTTGATGAAGACCAATTTACCAATTTCCTTTTTTTTATGGATCATGCTTTTGTGATAATATCTAAGAACCTTTGCCTATGAAATTTTTCTCTTTGCCTGAGAGCCTCTTGGCCATGAAGCTTTTCTCCTACGTGTTCTTCTAAAACTTTTGTGGTATAGTTTAGCTCTTATATTTAGATCTATGATAATTTATTCTTTCATTAAGCAACATTTGAGTATTGTGAATATACAGATAAAAAGATTTGGTCCATGCCCTGAAGAAGTTTATACTCTAGTGGGAAGATGAATGCACATACAAAATATCACAGCACATTATTTCTATGGCAGAGGTAGGTAAACTATTTAGAAAGTGCACAGAAGCAGAAAGAGTCAAGTTGGTTTCTGGGAGTCAAGGCCCATTGTCCAGAGGAGTTACTGTTGGAGCTGAGACTTGAAGAAGAAGTAGGAATTGTCCAGGTGGCATGCTGGGGGAGAGCTATCGGCCAGAGGTAGGAGAATATGCAAAGTTATGTAGGGAGGTTAATAAGGTCAGGTGGAGAACGGGGTGTTGATAAGGCTGGTGGGTAGGCAGAAGCCAACTCACAAAGGGCTTTGAAGCACATTCAAAAAAGTTTAGATTTTACCAGATAGCCTTTGGAGCATTTGTACAATTGAGCAAAATCAGAATCGTGTGACGGAAAAAATAACTTCAGTGGCAGTGTAGATACTAGACTAAAAATAACAATACATTCTACGGACCACCCATTTCAGAGTCACCTTGCCAGGCTCCACCTAGACCCACTAATCAGAAACTTGGGGCTGGATCTCATGAATCTGCATTTTTTACAAGGTCCCTGGGTGATGATTACACCCTGCAAAAGATAGCCACCACTGGGTTAGAGAACAGAGCAGTTAGGAGGCTACAGTTACGGTTCAGGAAAGAGATGATTCAAGCCTGACCCAGTGACAGTGGGGGAAGAGAACAAGGGAGGGGTATGGGAGATTTTGAGGAGGGGAGGAATAGACAGCATCTGGTGATTTGTTGCATGTGGGAAATAAGAAATGTATGACACCTGGATAGGTGGTGTTGCCACTAACTTAAACAGGAAATTCAGTGGAAGGAAGAATGTGGTAAAGAGGAGATCAGTGTTAGAGATCACAAGTTTGAGGGGCCTGTGGAACACCCAGCAAAGCTATCCATCAGCAGTTATATATGCAGTTCAGGAAAGTGGTTTGGGCTGGCGACAGGAGATATAGGCAACTCCAGATAATACCTGTAACAACAGGTTTGGCTATATTAGAAAATACAGTAAAATCATTTTGTTAGGACTGGTGCAACATGCCTGGATTCCTCATTAAATGTACAGAGGTGCACTTAGGAAGCCAATTAGCCTTCAGCTTGATAACTCATCATGTATTAACGCATGAGAATTTAATTGCTTCTCATCTTCAGCTGCTCTTCCCCTCGGTGGCAATTTCACTCAATCAGAGGCGGGTAAGTGGATTAGTTAACTGTGACAAGCCTCAGATTTTCAGTAACTAAACACAATAAAAGTATATTTCTCCTGTATGTAACAGCCCAATGCAATTGGCAGGAAGTTTCCTCCATGTGGTGATTCAGGGACCCAGTTCTTTCCAACATCTGGCTCCACCATCCTCTACAGCCTCAAGAGATCTGCATCCAGGTGGCCACTGGGAGGAGGGAAGGTGGAGAAGGCCCATCCACTTCTTAGCCACGTTAGCCCAGAAATGATCTTGGTTCACATCCCGTTGCTGAACACTACTTATATGGCTTCACTTAGATGCAAGGAGGCTGGGAAATGTCATGCCTGCCTGGGCAACTGCTTCTCAGAGACAACTCTATGTGATGGAAGGGGGCACACATATTTTTGTAGGATGGCTGGTCTTCTCTAGCACGGCGACCATACTGTTAGATTAGAGAACGTTCCAACTTGATATCTGAAGTAGACTAAAAAATGCTCCATTAAAGTGTCTAATTATTGATTAACTAGAATTTTTGAGCCCCTGCTATATGCTCAGTACACCTTTAGGGAAAAACTTTAGGCACTATAGGGAAAGAATTAAAGCATGAATGTATCAATCAATCGAAAGGTATTTATCTGGCACCTACTGTAACCATAGCATTAGAAGCAAGAATGACTCCCATGAAGTGATCCTCAATCAGTGCTAGAAAGAATACTAACCTTTAGTAGTGAGTACTATTGTATAAACAGTTGTCCCTCATATCCCTGGGGGATTGGTTCCAGGACTCTCAGGAATACCAAAACCTGCAGGTGCTCAAGTCCCTTATATAAAATGGCATAGTATACTGTTTTCAAGGATAAAATACTGGAGAACCAGGTATTTAGTTAGGGCAGCCCTACTTGAGGAGGTGGAACTCGGAGCTAGGACTAAGCCATACAGAATGGAATTTGGATGGATGAAGTGGGGAGAAGGAAGCATGCCGAGAAGAGCAAAGCAGATGTGAAGGCAAAGAGGAGGCATGAATGCAGGTGTCCATGGAACATGAAACCACTCTAAAGGGAGCAGAGCACATGTGTTGGGCAATTGGTCATCACAATAAAGTTGCTTTTATTTGTTATTGCAGCATAAGAAATAATTTGATAGATTTGCACCAAATTTGGCTTCACGGGAAGAGGGGCTTTTTTTGTGGGAATAGGGTGAGTGGGTCATAGACCAAGAAAATGAATAGCATTTCTTAACCTCTAAAATGTAATTTGCAAAAGCAGATGCTTTAAATTACAGGTTTTGCCTTTGGATTTTACTCTTTCTCACATGGGCAGCTCTGGGTAACTTGCTCACCCAGGGTGGGCTCCAGGGTGAGCAGTAGCAGGGATTTATTTATTCAAAAATTCTTAACAATTATCTTGAGCCAAGCAGAGTAAGACAGCTCGTGGGAAAATGAGGCTATCTTGGTTGAATGGGGTCATCTTATAAAGGGCTTTGATAGTCAAGCAGCTGAGTCCAGACTTGACACGGTGTGTACTGGGGAGCCATTGAAAGTTTCCAAATAGGTGAGTAAGTTTTTGAGAGTGTTAGTTAATGAAGATTCATCTTCCATCAATATGCAGTATGGCTGGAAGTGTGGGCGGCTTGTGGAAGGGAGTTCCAGCAGGTAGTTTTAGAAATCCAGGGATGGAGGGCTGAGAGCTGGTTTAAAGGGAATGGAGGGGGAGTATAAGGGGAAATGCTAAGTGTGTTGGAGGAGTCAAAGTCCTAACATTATGGACCTGGGAGAATGGCAGTGCTGTGAAAGGAAATTAGTGGATGGCAGAGTGTGGGGAAGATGAGAAGATGATTGGGTGATCATAGTGGAAGCATGGGTTGACAGCATGGCCTGTAAAGAGTGCTCACAATCTCCTTAGTCTCTCATTACTCAGGCTCAGCTTGACCACTTGCTTCCTGCAGCTAGCAGGCTTTGCTTGGAGTATCCTTAGGTGCCCAGCAGCCCTCTACTCCAAGGATAAAGGACTGCAAGCCAAGACTGAAGCCTTTTGAGTAGTCTCTAATTTTTACTGACAGCCCCGAAAAGTTCTAGATGCACTTAGCACCTCCAAAGAAGCGTTAAATGATTTAACATTTTGGGGACAAATTGGTTATATTATTCTCTAGTGACAAATTCACCAAAAATAGCTGATTAGCTGTGCATTGTGATTTCACTAGGGTGCCCTGCTCTTGGCTGGATTCCAAAGAACACATTTGTATAAAAATGTTCCCATTACGGAGTGTGATACCTATTAATGGAGCTCCATATGCAGCGGAACATCTCCCCTTGCCTCCTCCCGGTCTTTCAACCTGAAGTTTGTATTTTCCATCCATTTTTGCCAAGTGACCTGCTTTGTAGAGGTTAAACTTTACCTAATGGGATAAGACCTGAGATGCTGCAGCGATCAGTCTCTCATCTGGGTTTAAGCATCTTGGTTTCCCTTCCTCTTTGCCTACTGCCAATCCTGACCCTTTCATTCCATCCTAGCCTGGGGGAAAGAGAGAGAGGGGGTAAGGTTGAGAGTGGGCTCCAAGCCCAGACCTACAGCTGTGCCTGATTGACCGACATTTCTGTTGTTAACCACAAAAAAGGCCACTTTTAATGGCTAAAGCAAGAATGACCAGCTGGTGTGACAGGCCTTGGGTTTGTGCCTAGTTGCAGTAAAATTTATCAGTTCCGGTCCTTTTTCATCATGTGCATGATTTCCTGGGTATCAAATATTATCTGCAGTTCTTTTTTTAAAAATGATATTCTCCATTTTGTAGTTGGCTTTCAACTTTCATTAAAAATGACTTAGAATAAAAATAAATGAGGGATACCTATGATCCATCAGGAGAGACCTGCAGAGAGGTTCGATAATAACAGAAAGTCAATAAATCATACTAAATTCAAGAAAGTCCACTGAATAGGTATAAACATTTTTCTGAAAAAGAGTGTTTTCTGAAGTTTTGGATATGAAACCCATTAGGTGCCTTCAGTGTTTAACTTGAGCATGATCTCTTTGGATCTGAGATCTAGATTTTCATCTTTGTTTGCGCCTGGAGTAGAAGAGTTGAGGCTGGCACCATAGGCTGGGATGGGAAAAGGTGTATGTCAATGTAAAGCATCATTAGTACCAGGCACATTTTTTTTCATAAAGAAATACATTTGTTTTCAAAGTAATACATTAATTCAACAGATATACAGTGAACACCTAGATGGACTAGTACTGTGGGTTATGACGTAGAAACGAACAGGACACAGTCTTTAACTTCAAAATGTTCACATATGACGTGTACACAAATAAGTACTTTTAAAAATCTAGAAGATGAGATATGCTAAAGTGAACAAGCAAACAAACAAGCAGACAGAAACCAAAGAGGTGATATGAGTGGAATACTTCAGATTGGGTGGATGGCAAGACTGCCTATTGGAGATGTTGAGGAATGAAGGTTTGGTGTTTTATCACCTACATTGCACTGGTTATTCTCTGCAGGGATTTGAGCTGGGCTTGGACGACAATACAGGCAAGTTTTACCCAGTCCATTTTAACTTTCAAAGAAATGCCACAGTCTCACCTTTAAACCACAAACTAGTTTTAATTTTGTCTTTGAAAAGCCTCAATTTTAATTAAATTCATTTCTTTTTAAGAGCATGAAATTATGTGAAAGTTGATTTCTATTTCCCTTGGGTAGATATTCCCAAATAATAAATTATCTTGGGAGCAACTTGGGAGATCTTTAAAAAACATAACAGAATGATGTTAAACTTTACTGATATATCTAAGAGGTCTGGATAAAATCTCTATGTAGAGCTTCCTAGTAATGCATTCATCATTTAAAATTGATGATTCTCAATTGAGAATCTCTGGGGTAGGTCACAGGATTCTGTACTAGGTCCAAGTTCTGAAGGTGATGCTGATGAGTACCCAGGGTTGAGACCATTGCATTACACCTAGAATTGGAACACATAAACTTAAAAAAAAATGCCTACAATATAGCTATGGATCTGCAAGGAATAAGTACAATCTGTGGATACTTCGTTCGTTGCTATTTTTAGTCCAGGAATGATTAAGCGGGAAATGGAAATTTTTCTTCCTTAACATATTTCTGCAACCAAAAGAGAGGGATGTTGCACAAATCTTAGGAGCATCTGAGAGAATCACCTTCAAGGGTGAGGATATGCTACTTTCCTTCTTTAGAAATTAAAATGACCTCTCTTTTCTAGTACTACCAATAAAGACCAGTTAGAGTCAAATAAGTAGGAAGCTCCTTAGACATCCCTGGAAAGAGTGTTGCGTGGATGGAGTTTTCCTATGATGTGCAGGTGTCCGGGTGGAGTTGCATTTACAGGTTTGGATATGTGCACTTTCACATACGTTGTGCTGGTTCTTCTCTGCTTGCCCTCCCCCACCTCACCCGTGAGATTCATTCTCTGTCCTATTCTTCACTGCACTGGGCTCCAGGCGGCTGATACCTTGGTTTGGACACCCTGCCTCCCTGCCTGGTGGAGCTACATCCTTCTAGACTACAGATCCTGCAGGCTGGCCCTCTTCTATGGCTCCAGCTCTCACAAGCTCCAGTAACGCTATTTCCTTCCCATCCCTCTTCAGCCCCATGGTGGCAACGGCTTCCCATTGTTTCTGGTCCTGGGCACCTCAATACCCCTCCCTAGATCCCCTGATCCTGCTCTGTGGATAGTCCTTCCTTACATTTCTTCAGAAGCCCATCTGAGTGGGTCTTCTGCTCCCCACCAGGACCTGACTGATAAATGGATCACATTCCAAAGAACGTCCTGGATGTTCACACAGAGGCACCCAGAAGATTTTTCTCTTTAGAAGATGACCAGAGCAGCTTAAAGTGACCAAGAACCAGAGTGGGAACACCAGGAAGAAGAGATTGATGAAAGGAGTTCTTGGGGGAAAAATGATAATAGATTAAAGCAGAAAAGGACGTAAGAAAGGTTTATGCTGACTAAAGGGAAAGTCTAGGGACATTAAAGAAAGAAAACTATTAGATTTACCTTGCATTCTGAAAACAGATATTGCAAGCCAACTAATGAAGGCTTGAAATCTCTCACAGTATAACCATGGATCTGAAAGGAATGAGCTGACAGCAGCTCAGCGTGAAAATAAATATAGTAACTGCTAACTATGGACAGGGCACTTGATCTGGTCATCAATGTTTCTGGCATTTGCTTCAGCGTTTGTATGTCACTGGGAAGGTGGGGAAGTACCGATGACAGCTCTGCATGTTGGGAAAAGTTTTTGCATGCTGTCAGACTTTTGCAGTCTTGTCAGTTTACTGAAAGGCAAAATTTGACTTTGTGTTATGTCTCACTTCTCAATTAGATGTGGATACTTTCAAAGATATATACTTTGGATCCTTCCTCTTGGTATGAGATGATGTCAACAACATTTGATAAATATATTCTTAGAACTTAGCATATGTTAGGCACTATGTAAACCTTATGTGCTTAATTTCAATAGGTACTTGTTGTATATAAATATATATAAATATGAACCAGTTACAGAAATGAGACAGCATTTTTCTTGCTTCCAAGCACCTTAGGTTATGGTGGAGAACTTCAACTTGCCCTGAGCTTCCCCGCTCCTGGCTGGGAGAAATGAGAGCCCTCTTTAAACATCTAAGAAGAGTGGGAAGAGGTAGACGGGCAAGATACCACACTTATAAGGGAAAAAGGCAAGATCTTTTAGAGAAATAAAAGTTGTTAGTTCACAGCTAATAACTAATAATAGCCCTTAGGTTAAGTTAAATGTTTATACCTGCCAGACACTTTCCTAAGCTTTTGTGATGAATTGGATTATTTGATTTTCACAGCCCTTTGAGGCAGGCTGTTTTATTCTCTGCAATTTGCAGATGAGGAAAAGGGGCACGCTGAATTGAAATAACCTTTCCAGGGCCCACAGCCAAGAACATGCAGGGCCAGCATCAGATCCTAGACAGCCGGACACCACGGTGGGAGGAAGTCACATCTGGTGGAGAATCAAGACTGTGGAGGACATGGCATTTAAGAAGGGCCTGGGGAGATGGTTATGGTGTTAATAATTTGAAATGTAATATATGGTAGAGACACAACAGAGCTCATTCCACTTGAAAAGAAAATGTAAACATCTAAAGTAAAAGTTTTCAGCCCTAACCATACCTTGTTAATAGTTACTTTTGCATTTTCCTATTGCCACCATATAATACAGGCAAATACCCCACTTCCTAAATGACCACAAGAGTCTGGAAAACAGAAGGGTGAACTGATAATATCACTGAACACAACCGTTAATTGGTGACAATGAAGAGCTGGCAATGGATGTGAAAACCATAGAATGTGAAATTCAAACTCCTACATGTGAGGGAGGTCCCCCATCTCCCCTAGCCAGGAGGGGTGGTAGGTGAATTCAGAGTAAGTTGAGGTTTTCTTTCCCCATCAATGATTCATCTTTAAAAAAAAGTGAAGTTACTGACAAACGTGAAATTGAGCTTTCAAGTGCCTCTGGCCATTTCCGAGGGATGCCTTCTGTTGGCTCCTTGCTGGGCAGGTGCTTCTTCTTGGTGTGATTTCACCTTAAAGCAGGGGTTTCTGAAGCAGGGTATTCTTGGGCAGCAGGAAAGCCTTTAAGGAGAACCATGCAGAGACATTCTGGACATGGGCTGGGAGAGGAGGCTTGATCATTAATCAGTGAACAATATTTGTTGAGCACTTACTCTATGGGTCTAGAACCGTGCTAAGCACATTTAATAGGAGGTAGAGTTTTCAAAAGCATAAAGACAGCTTTGATTAGAATTTTTCTTTTCCTATACTGAGCTATCTCAGAGACAAAGGTAATTCCATTCTTCAGTTCCAACCAGGACCCGACAATCCTGGGTGCCACACACCGTGAAGAGCTCTGCCTTGTCTCTCTGTGAGCATGAAGGCTGGCCTCGCACTGTGCTGCTGGGGAAAGGCGGGCTCTAGGAGTGACAAGTTTATTCATCGAGCTTCCTTAGGAAGAAATAATGAATGGAAATGAGGGAGGGGTCATGATATAAAAGCAGAGCATGACTGTCTTCAGTTTGGACATTCAGGAGAGCGCTACAGAAAGTTGTGCCGAAAGCCATCATTGACTCCAGGCAGTTAGGAGGGGGGTGGTGTGGGTTTTTTTTTTTTTTTTTTGCCTTTTCTGTCCACACTCAGTTTCTCATTCCCGAGTTACTGTGTTTTTTGTTGTTTTTGTTTTTTTTACATCTTTTTGGAGTATAATTGCTTTACAATCGTGTGTTAGTTTCTGCTTTATAACAAAGTGAATCAGTTATACATACACATATGTTCCCATATCTCTTCCCTCTTGCGTCTCCCTCCCTCCCACCCTCCCTATCCCACCCCTCTTGGCGGTCACAAAGCACCGAGCTGATCTCCCTGTGCTATGTGGCTGCTTCCCACTAGCTATCTATTACTGTGTTTTAACAAGAGGATTTTTCGGTCTTCCAAACATGAGTTTACAATCAGAGGCAAAATATTTCCACCCGGCCACGAACCAACTGTGAAGTACCCTGCTTTGCGTTGCAAACGACTCCAAGGGGCCTGGGGAATCCAGAAACCCAGAAACCCTGCCCATATATTTATAGGCCTGGCTTCTCCCATCTTTAAAGGGCTTCATGGATTCCGAAACATTGACTCTTTCAGACCCTCTCCCAGAGGGAGAGCTGACTCGTCTCCAGTCTTAGAGCGAGCTGAGGGGTGCCAGGCCGCGGTCGTCAGTGGTCCCCGGATACCTCATCACCTCCCCCGCCTCTGCTGTGACCGGCAGTAGCCGAGCTTGCTGGCACTGTGCAGTAGGAAGAGAGGAAGGAGTCTGCGACAGAGAAGGAAGGGGGACAGGTGGTCAGATGGAATGAGAAGGCCCCCAGCCAGCTCTTTGAGAGAAGGTAATGCATTTGATGTACTCTAATGGTACCTCTGACTGAGGGGCCATATGGAGCCCTGGATACTGCATAATTTCATCTTACTTCTCAGTTGAGACCACCTTTTCCTGCCAAAATCATAGCGTCATTTAGGTCAAGCAGTTGCCACTGGTATTTCCTACTGCTCTCGGAAGGGGAAAAGTTAAAAATATACGGAGTACCCTGGCAACTGATCCTAGTACATCTTTTATAATTAGAGTCTGGCCAAGTTTGAGCATTATAGAGACTTCTGGGAATATATCATTTCAAATACCTGTGTTTTAGAGATAGGCAAGGTTAACCCTTTAAGCCATGGCACAGAAACTAGCTGTAGATGCACCAGGAGAACTCTCACCAGCTCATACCACTCCCTGTGACTGTACCCCACTGATTCACACAGCTAAGTCATATGCCTGGACCCCAAAGGAATTTGGGTTTGTAACCCTTGCTTAGGCAGTGGCATTTTTAAGTGGCTTTTTGATGGAAATGTTTCTAAAAGAGATTGTGCTAACCTGCTTTTGGAAGCAATGTGCCATGAACAAAATTTTCTTTTCTGCCCTCATCATAGGCTTTAGCTGCTTCTCTGGTCATAGCTGCAAATTCAGGATTAGATGCTGTGGACAAGGGGCTGACTGGGACTGACCCACACAGGCCTTGAAACTTGCTCTGAATAGATTCCCGAGGCCAGGCGGCCCTTTGGTTGATTATCTGATGCTTGCAAAGGCCGGGTGAAGCTAGGGCAGCAGCCTGGACTCCCGGCTAGGGTTGGGTGGCGGCTTCCTCAGACTAATTAATGAATGAATCAAGGCCGAAGTTTTCTCCACCTGCAGGATACTGTCTTCTGTGTTGCTCCCACGTCCCTGGCCTTGGCTGCTCACTCCAAGAACGTCGGGGAACGGCTTCCTGGTGAACACTTGAGGACCAGGGCTGTGCAGAGTCCCATCAACAGAGCGTCTCTTCCTCCAGTCTGTGGTTTCCTGAACCTTTGGGGCCCTGGTGGCTTGTGGCCTCTGACCCCTATGGTGGGGTTTTCCAGTGAATGGCTGAAGTGATTTGGGCCCATTCTGTGGGTGTGAGCGTTCAGCCCTAAAGCTTTACAGGCATACACAGTGGGTGGGCGTCACAAGCACAGCTTTGTGTCCCCACCTTGGTACTGAAATCCTCTGTCCCCTGCTTTGAAAAGAGAGCCAGAGAGAGCAAAGCAATACTCTGATCTTATTTCTTGTATTTTCCTCTGTAAGTGCTTTTGTTAAAATCGTGTTTTTTACTAGAAAAAACAATGCCATTTCTCTTTAAACTCCTCTCAGCTGCTTTTTAAGTGTGAATTTGTGTCCTCATTTTAGTTTTGAGCAGCAATCTCTGGCTGGTAATTCTGAATCTCTCACTGACAGTGTGGTCGATGCACTGCTAGGCATTCATCCGATTTGGAATCAGAAGATTAAGGATGGAATCCTCTTAGTTAATTAAGAGGACCAATTAATTAATTCATTGCTGTTAGCCCCCTCTTCCTCAGTACATTGCATCAGGAGCTGCTTCTTGTTTTTCTTTTTTTTTGGCCCCCGCGAGGCTTGCGGGATCTTAGCTCCCCGACCAGGGATCGAACTCAGGGCCCTGGCAGTGAAAGCGCAGAGTCCTAACCACTGGACTGCCAGGGAATTCCCCGTTTCTCATTTTTCTTCTACCCCAATTACCCACACAGTCCCTAGCACCAAGTGGTAGGTTAATAAATGTGAAATAAATGCTCCCTTCTAACCACTCTGTTTACCGGTGGTCTTTTTTTCTCCTCTGGAGATTTATCCCAGGCTGTTCCTTGTGTTTGGAACCGCTGTAGCCCTGATGACTCTCCTGAAAACTGACTTCTATAAAATCTGCCTTTTCCACTGGGGGACAGTGAAGGAAGAAGATAAAGGTGAAGAGACAAAGGGAAAAAATATAGAAAGAAAATAGGAAGATGCACTTTCCTTTATACAAAAGTCTCTCATCAATAACAGTCTAAACTAGTGTCCTTTAAAAAATCGTCCCTGTTTATAGCCATTCATAAGCAATCGCCGTAATCTAGAGTGTAACTGGAGCCCCGATAAGGTGTGAGGAGGAAGACTGAAAACCACCTGGACAGAAAGTCAACTGCCTCATTTTTAAGTGAGCACAGCTCCAAGCAAAGGCAGATATTTGACAATTAATAGTGGGTTGATGAACTGCTTCCTGCTCTGCCCGAGTGTGACCTGGATACTTAGGAGTGGAGATGGAAACCATCCGGGGGACTTATAAATTCTGCTCTTTGACCTACGGGTCTATAATGTATCAGCCAAACTTTTACACGGTGATGCATGTGTTTGTATAACACAGAGTGAGGTCACGTGGGACCATCCCTTCCAGCTACTTAAAATGTCAAAGGCCAAATTCTGTACTATGATGAACAGTTATCAGAACTCCTGAGCCAGCCTGTCAATAGATTCTAGCCTCCTTCTGTTTTTTAAAGCACATACAGTTGTTTATTGGCTGCATGCTATTGTTTTTCCAACCTCTTTGCTTTTTCATCTCTGGGTTTGGTCAGTTATTGCGATAGTGTTTTGGTGTCTCTGAGAAAAGCCATTTACATTTTTTCAAGATTTCCAACCACAGGTAGTGATTAGAATATATTGTCAAATCTCTTTGTTGTTGTTGTTGATTTTCTTTTTGTCACGTAGCTCACCTGCCAACTTGTTCTTGTTAATTCAGCTCTTTTGGTTCCTGCCTGTTTTCTGCACTTAGTTGTGGGAAGATGAGGTGCCTGAGACGGAATAGGAGATAGCAGCGGTAGCTGAAGCAAGATGAAAATGAACGATATTTTCAAATCCTAAGCAGGGCGGCAGAGGCTAATAATTACATTAAAAAGGCCCTCTGTAGGTAGGTGCAAATAGGCTAGTCTAAACAAGTGCGGCTGTTTTAATATGGGCTGTTGGAGAGATGTCATTACCTGACTAGACTGCCACCTTTCACCTCCAGCCATTGTGATCCGTTAGGTCTCACTAACAGGAGAGCGAGGAACTTGTTTGCAGGGGATTTGTTGTCTCCCGCTCAGAGGCAGCTGAGAGACTTGCCAAATGACAGGAGGACGCTTACATTCGCAAGGTGTGATTGCCTAAGTGCTTGTCTGTGTCTAATTAGTTTGCCTTTGCTGGTTGGTAGCTCCACAGCCAGGGGGCAGATTGACTCCGCAGGCTGTAAGCAAAGGGCTGATCGGTGGTGTTGTCATTTGCTTATTCAACCCTCCCTCGAAGCAGGAAATGTGCTCTAAAGGAGAGCCTTTTCTGCTGCTTTTTAAAAAGGCGTTTAAGGTGGATGGACCTAGAGTCTGTCATACAGAGAGAAGTCAGTCAGAAAGAGATAAACAAATACCGTATGCTAACACATATATACGGAATCTAAAAAAAAAAAAACAGGTTCTGAAGAACCTAGGGGCAGGACAGGAATAAAGACGCAGACGTAGAGAATGGACTTGAGGACACAGGGAGGGGGAAGGGGAAGCTGGGACGAAGTGAGAGAGTGGCATGGACATATATACACTACCAAACGTAAAATAGATAGCTAGTGAGAAGCAGCCGGATAGCACAGGGAGATCAGCTCGGTGCTTCGTGACCACCTAGAGGGGTGGGATAGGGAGGGTGGGAGGCAGGCGCAAGCGGGAAGGGATATGGGGATATATGTATATGTATAGCTGATTCACTTTGTTATGAAGCAGAAACTAACACGCCATTGTAAAGCAATTATACTCCAATAAAGATGTTAAAAAAAAAGGTGTTAAAAAACCCCCAAAAACAAAGGAAGGAAAAGAAAAAAAACAAAGGAAGAAAACAGCTCCCACTATGGCTGTGACACAGTCTCCTTTACCCTGTACCCGAAACACGTATGTCGCCGATCACAGGTGCTCTTTGTTCAAGAGAATATACAGAGCAATTTGCTTGGATCTGATGGACCCGATGCTCGAATCCTTTGGACTGAGGAGGAGGAGACTAGTTTGAGACCAGCGATGCTTTTTCTCTGTTTGATTTTGTAAACAACAGTGGAAAGGAAAGCAGCGTCCCAGGCCCCTGCCATTGCTGCCCATGCCCTGTGGAAAGATGCGATGAGAGGTTAATTCAAAGGGGGGATTTGGCTTACACCTTGGTGGTTGCCGGTCTGAGGTGTGTGGGTAACTCTGTCATAGCAACTATGTTGACAGGCATTCCCTGGCCCTGGATTTTTGGGGTTTGGGGGTGCCTTTTGCAGCCAGGCCCCAGAGAAGCCATGCCCCCTTCCTTAGCCTTCCTGAGCTTGTCTTCAAAGCTGCCTCCAAAGCTGCCAGTGCTCTGGGGGCCATTACCTCACGTAGGTCTTTCCAAGCAAAGGTTTCCCAAGGACACTTTATAACATCGGTACATCCCCTCAGATCTTTGTTTAGCTAGCAAAAAAGAATTGTTGTACGGATTGTTATTTTGTTTGTATGGGTCTGTTTCTTCCAATATGTTGTCAGCTCCTTATTAGAAGATTCTTCTTATTAACCTACCACAGCAACCAGCAGTCTGTAGGCCCTGAATAAACACACGCTGAGTGAATGGGCAGGCTTAGAGGAACCAACTACAACATTCACTTATACTCTATGTTTAAGCTCAATTTCTTCAAATATTGCTCGTCACCCATTAAAGGATGCGGTCTGGATCCTGTCCACAAGTTCAGATTACAATAATACTAACTTTTATTTGGTGTCTGTCTGCTACATCCCAGGCACTGCTTTACATACACCATCTAATTTAACCCTCACAACCGCCCTCTTGGATAGGTGCGATCATTATTTTCATGATGAGTAAACTGGGTCTCCAACTCTGACTACCCCACATAATGTCACGCAGCTGCTGTGTGGTGAACCCAAGACTTGAACCTAGCTCTGCCTGACTTGGAAGCCTGTGCTCCCAACAAGAGAGGATGCTGCCTGGGGGCCCTGTGTGCACTGAGAGCCAAGCGGCAGTCATGACAACCCAACTGGGAAGCAGGTTAAGATCAAAGCTTGGAGAGAATGAATCGTGTGCAAGGCAAAGGGATTCACCAAGACTGTTATAGTCAACAAGGGCCAAGTCAGCGAATGAAGCTCATGGTTTAAAGCAAGTGACGACAGTTTAGTGAGGTATATTCATATCTGTGGGCTCTGAGCAGGACATCACTTTTCCGTGGTGTCTGAGGTGTCTCATCGAATCAAGAGAGACTTCTCAATGATATCACATTATTATCACTACTACCGTATTTACTTACTTCTACGCATAGGTTATACTTCTTAATGGACATGATTGGGATAAGAAAAACCAGCAGACAAAAATCCTCAAGTCATAAACAGAGACAATAAGCTCCAAAAGGATGGGCAGAAATGGAGTGTGATGGACAGATGCAGTAGGCAGTGTCTGTGTGAGGAATAAAATGATACTATTGAAAGGGTAGGAGCGGAGGTGGAGGTAAGTGAGCAGTACTGCAAATGGCAGGAAGAAGAAATGTCAGGGCACTGAGGGGAAAAAATCTTCCTCTGGTAGTGATGAGAGCTAGTGAATTAGGTTAGTGTCTCCCCCAGGCCTCTCCAAATCAGTGATTAAACAATGTTAATAACTGTGGAGTCAAAATGGTTTCAAAGTTCCTCTTCTGTTAAAATTGCCACCAAGAAGGGCCCAGGTCTATTCTCTTCACCTCTGAGAGCCTTGCCTTTGCCGTACTTAGGAATCCACATTTTACAGCCAGTTCAGTTTGCACAAGATGAAAGAAATTCGTCAATGAAATGAGAAGATAAATAGCAAGTAGGCATACTAAACCTTGCTAAAACTGCATCTCCACCTGGCATACATGACTCTTTATGGTACATTCAAGCAGAGAAAAGGGAAAATGTGAGAAAGTAGGAGGTTTGCGTGTAGCTCCTTCATGGGTAGGCTTCTCTGCTGAGCTTCTGCTGGCTCCTAGATGCACCTTCATTTGTGCAAACAGCACGTTATGCCCAGAACAGCCTGGCAGGGGCTGAGGGGTGGAGGAGCCATTCTACTTCTGCTGCCACTGTCACCTACAGCACTGAGCAACCGTGTCATGACCTTAGCTCACGTGATAGTCTTAGAATTTCAGAAGTAGGTTCTCAGACGGTGTCTAGCTCCTTTCCTGGATGCAAGGGCAAGCTTGGGAGATTTCTCTGCAAGGACAGTGTCATGTATTTTGTGTGCTTTTTTTCAAATTTAGTTGTTAAAATAATTCATTTTATAGCATTTATAGTATTGGCCCACGACAGATAGGAAATGAAAAAGCAAAAACCAAAGAACAAAAATTTATCCTTCACCACACAAATGTGGTTTCAGAAGCACTAGTCTTGGCAGGATTGGAGAAAAGAAAAAGTTCTCAAATCTTTTCTTGCGTAGACCTACATACATATGTATTTTTTCCCCCTGTACAATTGGAATCTGTTCTTTTCCCCTCCTGGCTGCTTTCCTTTGTTTACACACACACAAGCACACACGCACGCACGCACATACACACGCGCGCGTGCACACACACACAATCAACGTTCATGATCACCAGGCTTATTAGTCTTAAGATTTGACTTTTGCTTTCTCTAACAATACACCAAATGAATCTACGGCTATATTAACCTTCCTTTGTTTTTCTGTAATGCATTTCTTAGGAATGAATCAAAGTAGTTTTAAAAAATTGTGTTACAGATTGTGATAGTTTTTATCTGGGAAGGAGCTTGTTTGGCGTGCATGTGAAACTGGCAGGATGCTACAATAAACCAAGCTGCCCTGGTACTTCTAAATGGATCAATGAACCATAAATAAATTTCTGCAATAAACTGAGAGAAGAAACCCAGCCCAGTCTCCTGCCAGCCACCGTAACCTGCAACTGTATTTTCCAAGTTGAACAGCATTCATTTACTAACAAACACTTATTAAGCAGCAAATCTAAGATGAGGAGTGAGTTCAAGCTCACTATTTCCACGAGCACTTCTAGACTTTATGCGTGATTTTCTGGAGGTCTCTGTCTTCTTGGGAAGACACAGCAAGTGCCCCCTTCTCATCTCAAGCTAGCACTGGCAGAATCCACAGCTGATTCCAGAGCTGATGAAGGGTTCAGGAGCTTTATTGGGGGACTAAAGAATAACGCCTGTGAGCTGCCTGTGATCCATGAATGAATGGGCCATGAATGGCTTAGGCAGGATCCAAGAGTTTCTCATGAGTTACAGTTGACAGTCGGCCAAGAGTTAACTTTGGAAGGTTTGGGGAGCACAAGCTTTGGGTAGAAGTGAGTGAAAGAGTTTAAGAAGGGACAGTGTATCTTTTTCTGTTCCTTTATGGAGGGTTTATTATGTGTCAGATCCTGATTGAACTGCTTTACATGCATAATCACATGTAATTCTCACCAGTCAATAATCCTATGGAGTAGGCACTGCCATTATACCTAGTTTACAAAGGAAGAAATGGAGACTCGAGAGGTAACGTGGCTCGTCTAAGGTCAAAGAGTGATGGAGCAGGCTACAAGCCCAGGCTGTCTGAAAGTCAGAGCTTCTCAGTCTTCAGCACGTATAAGAATCACCTGGAGTACTTACTAAACACAGATTCCCACCCTACATCCTCAGAGATGCTGACCAACAGTACATGATGCGGGGAGCCAATATTCAGCATTTCTAATAAGCTCCCTATTGATGCTGCTGCTGGCCCTTGGACCAGGCCTGTGGTTATCACCAGGCCCACACTCTTAACCAATAGCTGTGAGGCTTTCTCTCACCTCATGTCTTCACCTCCCCTTGATCTGATCTCTCCTCCAGCACAGAAGGGGACAACCCTGCCCAACTCTTTGAGTTTCCAAATGCAAGTCTCATTCTGGCTGGTTCTGTAGTGAATCCAGCAGGTTAAGATTTCAAATCCCTTTGTCTTTGTGTTTGTGAGAGAGAGAGGGAGGCAGGGGTGACGTCGTATTCATTGCTTTGTGCTCCAAGTCACTGCTGCAAGTAAACATACTTCATAACTGCCCATTACTTCACAAAATGCAAAGCCGAGCAGCTGAGAACAGCCAGGGCTCCTGTGGGAACTGTGGCCCTGCTCTCCTGCCTGTCCACTGAACAGGGGTTACTAAACTACTAACAAGCAGTATGGATGTTGGAAATTAACCTTAATACTTCGTGAACAACTCCTGTGTGTAACTTAAGCACCACTTTCAGTTCCTCATCCTTTGAGAGTGGGTGGGTCCCTTGAGTGTATACATGTTAAGGTTGGGTTTCCATTCACTTTTTCTCCTGAAATAACCAGACTGAATTGACATCTTGAAGTTTGTCACCTGGTCTTTCCTTACCCAGAGGTCTGCAGAAGCTTTGGAAAACTCTGCCTTTCCCAAAGGAGTGGATTCTGCAGTCTTGGCTGCAGGAGATGATCTGGCATTGACTCAGCGTAGCCTGCCTCTTAGCACTTCTGAGTTTGCAATCCCTCTCCTGCTAGACTGGGTTGGTAATGCTGACCTCCCTCTCTGGAGGTGCTGTAGGGATGGTAAAGAAGTGATTGCAGAGCACCTGGAAAGCACCAAGTGCTGCCCAAGAGTGAGACAATGACCCTACATCACGCCTCCACGGCTGCCCCCTGCAGTGGCTTCTGTGAATTAAAAGGAGGTGCAATAAATCACACCCATGGCACACACAGTAAGGCATTCATGCTCCTCCAGCCCTTCTTTTTGCTAGTGTGCCTGGGTGAAGGGTTTCCACAGATAGGGAAGGATAGTGTTTCCTTATGGAAAAACAACACACAGAAGAATAATTTCTATTTAATGTATAAAGAACCCAATTAAAGTTTAAGGATGTTTCTTGTCCAGTCTATAGATTTCATTACAGTAAGTGTGTCTAAGAGAAAATGCCCATCTGGTTCCTGTTGTACAAAAAACAGAGTGGGGAGACAAGTGCAGAAACTCAAAGACTGGGGACAGTGACGGGCTGCCACTCCACCCCTTCCCTCCAGTTTGCTTAACTTCCTTGATTTAACTTTCACTTAAAAACATTTATTGAGCATCTATTATGTGCCTAGCACTGGGCTAGGCCCTGGGAATTCAGCGATGAATACAGCACAGTCCCTGCTCTTGAAGTACTCAAGGTTAAATGGGGAAGACAGACGTGAAGAAAGAGAAAATAGGAACCAGTATGCTGAAAGCTACTCCCAAGAGCGGCTGCTGTGGGGAGCCTCCGTGCTGGCTGGGGAGCTTGGGACTGAGTATGTAGATTCTGAGGTTAAATTTTTCCTGCCTGGATCGTGAATCACAAAATAGATTTTATGTATGCTGGACCTGTGATAAATTCCTAATATGACCCTGGCACTAAGAGATGAAAAATTTCCTAACTTCATGCTCTGTGGCTTTTAAGTAACTGGCAGAACTGCTGGACACATGTTCTGAGCACTGGGGAGGGACGCCAACATGGTGCTCGGTATTTAAAATGTATTTATTATTGGCAAGGCCTATTTTAAGTGTGGGGTCCCACTGAGGGTTTAGAAAGCCTGGAGAGTGGCAAAGAGGATTGGGAAAATAAGAAGGGAAAGGGATTGAGCGGGTACTGCAAATAAAATGCCTGAAGAGTCAAAGATGGTGTATGGAATTTGGGGACTCAGGCAACCATGACCGTCATTTACTGCCTGAGGTCAACCATTGTGAAAATAGCTCCAAGTTATGGAAAGTGGTCCTCTCCTTAGGGTGGCAGAAAAAGACACTACCCACCCTCCCATTCTCCCTCACCTCCCACACATGGTACAGGATACCAGGTCACGTTATGTCATTACTCTTCTGACAAACACCAGTGTTTTTCAAGTATGATACTAGGATCCCCTCCGACCCCCAAGTAACAGAATCACCAGATGCCTGATACAAATACAGATTCATAGGCCCACCAGCTGCAAAACCACAGGTTAAGAGTTTTGGGGCCAGAGACCTTGGAATCTGTATTTTAATGAATGCAAGGTGATTCTTACACTTATTAAAATTTAAGAACTAGAGATGCAAGTTCTCTTGGGATATCCTGTGTGGTTCCATGCCATGATTTGGATCTCACCCTGCTCTGTGAGTCAGATGAGACAATGTGTAAGGAAGCATTTTTTTTTTTTTTTGCGGTACGCGGGCCTCTCACTGTTGTGGCCTCTCCCATTGCAGAGCACAGGCTCCGGACGCGCAGGCTCAGCAGCCATGGCTCACGGGCCCAGCCGCTCCACGGCATGTGGGATCCTCCCGGACCGGGGCACAAACCCGCGTCCCCTGCATTGACAGGCGGACTCTCAACCACTGCGCCACCAGGGAAGCCCGGGAAGCCCAGGAATCATTTTTTAGATGGTAAAGTGCAATACAAATATTAGGTATAACTACCATTAGCTATTTTATATAAGTTTGTAATTGAAGCATGAGATGTTAGCTATCCAAGGTAAAAGATCCTTATACATACCAAAACATCATCAGGTCTATAGTAATGTAATTGTTGTAATTTGAGTATCTTTATAGATGATTTCAATGGGCTTGCTGGAAATTCTTTCCATAACAATCTTTGTTCTTTCTGCCCTGTATAGCTCGTAAAAGGTAATCCTGTGATTTTTGCTGATAATATCCACTTGTTTTCTAATTTCCTGTGGGTGGGACTGCATTGTGGGAAGAGCTCAGACTTTGGAGAAAGACCAATCTGGGTTTGTCCTGCCTCTGCAAATTACCAACTATGGGAATTAGACATGGAATTTTCCTCTCTGTCCCTTAGTTTTCTCATCTGTAAATGGGAACTGAAATGCCTATTTCATAAGACCATTGGGTGAATTAAGAGTTCAGCAGATGAAGTCTGGCACATAGACCTCAAGCAATAGTATTATTACTAGTCTTTTGAATTATATCTTTTCCCTAAATTTGATAACATAGTGGCAGTTTACTCCTTTATAATCTTGTCCCAGTCCCGCCATGCAAAGCCCCCTAATCTCAGCTTCACTAATTTGCCATGTGTAACAACTGTGATGAAACAAATTGTAATTACACTGGAAGGTCACTTAGAACGTTAGCACCACTGCTGCTGCTTATTCCTGTGATGTCTTACTTGCGTGCTAATCTCTGACACCTCTTTAGGCGACCAAGTCAAATGCTTAGGACTACATTTACTAGTTTTGCAGTGGTTAACAAAAGCAGGAAACAGCGGAGTAGGTGACTGTTTAACCTAAAGGAAGTTATTTCTCCTCCAATGTTCCCCACTCCTTTAATTCTGTGATTGATTTTCAGTCCAGTGGGAAAATGTAAATAGTAGCCATGTATCACGTATATATAAGCATGTCCTTGGTTAAGAGCAGGCAGCTTATATTATTCATTCTTTATGGTGGGAGTTTATAAAATTTCATTAGTTTATGGGAATTGTTATAAAATCTAAAGAATTAACAGAAAAAACAAAGGAGACTTCTACTGAGTACTGGTAAAATACCAGTTAAAGTGTACTTCTGGTTAAAACGAGTAATAAAAGTTGTCAAATCTAAAGTTAGTTGACTGAAATTTATTCTTAGTTTTACAACAGGTCTTAATCAAAAGTACGGCTACGAGGGCTTTCATGACAAAATATGTATATATTTAAGTTTCATTGGTTGCAGAATTATATCAGATCTAACTGATGTAAATGTAAATTTATTCAGTGGAAAAAAAACCCACCACCATAGTGCATTCATTTGCATGTGCAATGCCAGTTCAATCTTTCTCGGCTTTTTCTTTTTCCTTCTTTAACACTGTCCTTCCAAATGCCGTCATTCAGGATAAAAATTGATAGCAGCAAAAACATTCTAATTGAGATTTTAAGCTACATAAAAGATATAATTTTAGACTCTGATTTGATTTCCTTACATGCTAGATACGTGATAGGAGCAAACTTATTATAGTGACACTTAAATCCTTTTTCTTTGACTAATGAAAGGATGGGTTTTCTCCATGTTATCAGATCTCCAATTTTATCCTAATTGCAATAGATGCTTTGAGGTTTACCACTTGTCTCTTTTTCTCCTATCCATCTGATTGAACATCCATTTTCAGGAAAATGCAAATAATGGTTCTGAAAAAGATTTGAACCACTAAATGTTTAAAAGAACAATGAACCAAAAGCTGGTGACCCAAACTGCCCCATGGCTGTGATTTCACAGGGTGGTACTAAGGCTAAGATTAGGTGTCCCTGGACTCCACGAGTGGAGTGGGCTCTATGTGTCTGCATGTGCTGCTTTACTTTCCAGATCATGGGCATTTCAGTGGAATTTGGGGGTTGTTGCCCATTTTTTAGAGCATGGGGTGGCATGGCAGGGGCTGGAGGTTTGAGTTTGGACTGGGAATTCTGGTAATGTCTTGGTGGTGATAAGTCCTACATTTCAAAGGGGAAGAGCTGCCCCTGTGTCTGCCTATGTGCTTCTTAATCTACCCTTGCAACGAAGCAAGCTTTTGGGGGGTCTGTAGGATAGGGCATTGTTGCAGGTCACAGTGGTCCTGGGTCAGATAAAGCACTACATTCAAACATGTATTCTACCATATTCTTTGCAAGACCTGTGTTTCAGGTGGTTGCCTGACCCCTGGCTGGGAATCTTCTGGTCATTCCCTGCTTGATAGAGACATTCTCCTGGAGTTAAAATGATCCACCCTTTGGACACAAAGTCCATGAAATCTTGGGTCAGATACAATTGGTTCAATTCATTCTCTCCATTGATAGGACATCCTGAAGGACCACCATATTAGTAGTCAAAGCCTTAAGGACATTTACAGAAGAAGGAAGTAAACCTGCAATTAATGTATGTCCTAAGTATGGTGTAACATGTTACAGTAAAAACATCTCTTCTCCAAAAGAGTTTTTCTAGAGCAGAGTTCAGGAGTTAACCTCCCTGATTTAGGCACACTTTGAGTGCTATACACCTACAGTTATTTCTTTATGGCTGACTCTAGGTTTTGTTGTTTCTTGTTCAACATATCTCAAGAGATTTGCTCAGTGAAAGATGGTACACACAGCCTCAAAGCCCGGGTTAACGCCTCTAGTTTTCTACCCTCATATCACCTATGCTTACCTCTGAGATCATATTTTTTGCACCATCTGAAAATTTCCTTTTGCTTCTTACTCTTCTCTGGTGGACTGTATGCTCTTCACAGTGAAGGTGTCACTCATTTTCCTTGGAGTATTTCTGGCCTCAAGCCATGCCTGGAGTAAGAAGTGTGCCAACACGATGAATGAGTGAATGATTGAAGAGATGAGGCACTTCTAATAATTACTAGAAGTCTTAACTCTTAGGCATTCGGGATGTCAATATGCTTTTTTCTGGGGCACACTCAAGAAGTTATATATATAAGGTATGGAGGTTTAGTGGCTTTTATTGGAATCAAGAAAAGCCCCTGATACAACTCTCAAATCCACCCTCCACACTAGGGGCTTCCATGGTAGGTGGGATTGAACTCCCCAATAAAAGCTGCTATTACACCCTCCTACTCACCCATAAATCATACAGAGCAGACTCCAGGTCCAAATAGCCAAGCAGGGATCTGACTGATCAGTTATGCTTCCCTTTTCCTAGCAGACCTGGCAAATTTGGCAAAGTAAGTGGAATTTGGTGACACCCCAGGGAGATGAATGTGCTGGGGAACCTCCACGGATTCAAGCCTGGTCCTACTTTATGCAGCAGTGAAATTGACCAGGTACTCAGACATCAGAAAAGGAGCACATTACAGCACTTGTCCTTCAGTGTATCCTCTCCCTTATTTACATATTTCCCATAAAAGGTGCATCTTCAGAGTTCAGCTCCTAAAAGCGTACACGGTAATTTTTCTACAGATCTATTATGTATGAATGAGAAGAGTCTATTCTCTTCTCGGTGTGTGGAGGATTTGTGCATGTAACCCCCCATTAGTGTTAATGGCAGATCTATGCATAATTTCCGTAACGTCCAGAATCCAGGGCACCTAACTAAGCCACATGCAATTACTTACACACACAATGACAGGGAGCCTAAACTGGGGCTGAGGAAACTGGATTCAGAGGCTGGATTTCAAGTTTTCTCACTTTGGTGGTCTGTGTTCAAAAAAGAAGGATACAAAAGATGTGTATAGAAGAGATTTGCTTGTTTTAAAACACCTATAATACATTTCATGGCTTCAGTTTGTTAAGATAGCTCTCTGCCCTACAAGACTAAACCGGTGGAAGTCAGGGACTGCATAGTTCTGTAGGGTGCCTGGCTCAGAGAAGGTGCATGTGTTTTTTTTGTTTGTTTGTTTTGTTTTGTTTTAAATGAATGAACAAAATAGGTCTTTTGTTAATAGGTTTGATGATTCTGTGGGTTTTGTTTCTGGCATTCTCTATTTTGCAGTTGGAGGCCATTAGCTACTACTAGGTAACGTGTTTCCTAGATGTCAGGAACCTTACTGCAGTGTTACACTGAATCCTCTAACAACCTTATTATTTCAATTTGGAGATGAGGGAACTAAAGTTTGGAGAGCATAAATTACTTTTCTGAAGTTTCACAGTCAGTGAGATTTAGAACTAGAACTTGAACTTGGGTCTTTTGACTACAAAGTTCATGTTCTTTCTAACAACAGCTGCCCACTTCTCTGTTACATGAACCCATCCTCTCTTTTTTGACATACTTTCCCTCCCCCTAAAACAGTAGCAATCCTACCCACACCCACTCATTTATAACCACACCTATGCTGATCTAAGTATAAAAACCTACATTTATGATCAGGTAAAGATACCCAACTCTTTGTCACATCTTATTTTAATAGGAAAACAAATTCCAATGAGGGGGTAGTACCAGCTTACAGAAAGGTACAGAACAGGTCTCACAGAGCCTCGGTGGCATCAAATCCCACAGACCTGGATGCGCCCAACTCATTCCTTAGTTTTCTAAACTACATAACAAATGTGAATTCTGTTGAAAGAACAACAAAAAGTCATTGTGAATAGAGTAAAAAAAAAAAGAACAAAAATATGATTTAAGAGCCATGGTTTCTTGTTCTTGGACATAAGTTATAGCTATCATTGGCACACTAAAAGTATACTTCCCTCCACTCACTGAATGACCTTTTAATTCCACAGACATGGGTATATCAAATTCTTCTGTAGCATAATTGTCACCTTAATTTTTTGCTTGGCCAAAATTGGTGTTTACCTTATGGTTTCAAGAGCAAAGGGCTTTTTGAGGCAATTTGAGTAACTGTGCATAAACTTTGCCTAATAGTTTGCCATTTTCATAGTTCACATGCTAAAATTCTTGAATATATTAATTGAAATACAATTCTATAATAACTTATTAATAATTAGTATAATTAATAGATATGAACGTTTGGTTTGTCCTCATTGACAAATTCCAACCCACTACACTTGGTACTCTCTGCACATGTGGCACAGAATTATAACACTAATGGTCCATCGAAGAAGTCCTGCCACTGTATGATAATTCACAGTGGTTGTGTTTCCAGGAGTTCAAATCCCCCAAGCTTTTCCTACTCTGCTAATGGATTCTGTTCCACATAGTACAGAAGCTCAAACCTTTAGCCTGAACTCAGATGAGGTACTTGAAAACACTTGATAAATTATGAAATATTCAAAGGATAGGGATAATCTGTCATCATGAAATAATTAGAACACATCAGAAAGGAAAGGTGGAACTTACTGCTTTTTATTTTAGTACGAATTGCCTCTGATTTTTTTCAGGGCATACTGGGTTTCATAGTTGTTATCGGATCCAAAGCTATGTGATCCCAAATACCTTGTCAAGTTCAAGGCCAGTGTTTTGGTTTGATATGTGTTCATTGTTGTGAGGATTATAGCGTTTCCTTTAACATTTTTTGTGGCTCTTTGAACCCAATCTTGAGTCTCTAAAATTATGATTTAAAAATTATTTAATTTCAGAAATTCATGGCCTTGGGGAAATTTTGATAACTAATTTATAAACTAGTTACATAAAAATACACAAAACCTAGTGATAATGAAGAACTGTTAAGCTAGTAAATAAGTGAGGGATTTCCTGGTAGTTAGCAAAGCACATTTGTTTGTATCTTACTTTACTAGGAGGATGTATTTTGGATGCGGAAATACAAAATAATATTTAGAGACTGAGGAATAAGAAGGGAATATTTCATTTATAGATATGGAAGACAAAGGGAGTATGAAAATAAATTTCTTTGGAAACAAGTACTTTTTTTCTCCAGAAACTTTCTCTTGATGCTCAGTTGTGCTATATACACATAATCTTACATAATGCCAGAGACTTTAACAAATTCAAAAACTTTACATTTTCTACTATCTACCCCCACTTCCCTTCTTTTTCTTCAATTTCTGCTTGTGTGAGATTGTTCTGGGTAGCCTAGGAGGGGAACGGAGGCACTGGAGGATAAACAGTGCCTGTGATAGCTGTCCTGAGATAGTTTTAGAGATTTGCCTGTCAGCTGCAGGAAGGCACCTGAGCTGCGACCCATCAAAGCCAGTCCCTCTGGCAGGAGATTCGCTGACAATCTTGCCTTCGTGTTTCCATGATTGAATGATTAATGAATAGATACATGTTATGCAAAGCAATTCAAAGCTGCAAGATAATCACTTAGGTAAAATCAGGATTTTATTTGACGGTATAGGAAGAATTAGAGTGAGAGCGAGGACAAGAGACAGAGTGCCATTCTTTTCTCTGGAGAACCCGTCGGTCAGTTTACTAATTTACATCAAGAATGGTGTTAATTATCTTGCTATGGAAGAGAAGCTACTACTTACTGTTGGTGTATTCATCATAATGTGTGAAAAGAATCCGGACTGTTGTAGGAAGAAAAAGGGAAGCGTATATGCTGGAATGTGGCTCTCTGTTAACCAAAGCTTCTCAGGCAGTAAAGGATGCTTCTTAGAATGTCTGACACTATCAGCCAATATGCATACATATGTGTGTGGAGATAAATGTTTGCTTAGGGGTGGCTGGCTCAGTCAGTGGACATTTGGACATATATATTGTGAAGGGTGAGGAAAGAGTCTGTGAATCACTAGATATAAGGGAGAATGGAGACAACCATGTTGAGGCTTTCTGTTTGTCTGAGTCGCTGATCTAGTGAGCAGAAAAATAGCCCCTTCTTCTCAAATACCTTGCTATCTTTGTGTTTCTACACCAACATGTTTGGAAGCTTCTTAATGCATCATGGTATAAGTTGGGCTACAGTCTTTTGCTACAATTTACTGTGTGCTGGATCATGATTGGTTGGGAAAGAAGTCGACATGATGTCATATGTAGTGAGAAGGAGAGGTATCAGACTAAATACAGTCAAGGAAAGTAAAGACTGCCTCTTGTTTAGTGATGAAAAATGTTCCATATCCTTAATGATTTTGTTTACTTCTGTCAATTACTGACAAAAGAGTGTCAAATTCTCCAACTGTAATTATGGATTTGTCTATTTCTCCTGTCAGTTCTCTCACTTTTGCTTCATGTATCTTGAAGCTCTGTTATTAAGTGCCTACACTTTTGGATTGTTTTGTCCTCTTGATGACATCTTCTTTATTCCTTCATCTGTTAAGGAACACTTAGATTGTTTCCATATCTTGCCTATTGTAAATAAGGCTGCAATGAATATAGGGGTGCATGTATCTTTTTGAATTAGTGTTTTCATGTTCTTCAGATAAATACCCAGAAGTGGGGTAATCGGGTCATATGGTGGCTCTATTCTTAATTTTTGAGGAATCTCCATACTGTTTTCCATAGTGGCTGCACCAATTTACATTTCCACTTAAAGTGTGGGAGAGTTCCCTTTTCTTCACATCTTCTCCAACATTTGTTATTCCTTGTCGTTTCGGTAAAAGCGATTCTAACAGTTGTGAGGTGACATCTCATTGTCGTTTTGATTTGCATTTCCCTGATAATCAGTGATGTCGAAAATCTTTTCATATGCCTGTTGGCCATCTGTACATATTCTTTGGAGAAATGACTATTCAGATCCTCTGTCCAATTTTTATTAGTTTGTTTGGTTTTTCTTGTTGTTGAGTTGTATGAGTTCTTTATATATTTTGGATATTAACTCATTTTATATATATATATATATATATATAAATATATATATATATATATATATATATATACACACACATATATATGACTTGCAAATATCTTCTCGCATTCAGTAGGTTGTTTTTTCATTTTGATGATGGTGTCCTTCACTGTGCAGAAGCTTTTTAGTTTGATGTAGTCCCATTTGTTTAGTTTTGCTGTTGCTTCCCTTGCCTTAGGAAACATATCTAGAAAGATATTGCTAAAACCAATGTCAAAGAGCATACTACCTATGTTTCCTTCTAGTTTTGTGGCTTCAGGTCTTATATTCAAGTCTTCAATCTATTTGGAATTAATTTTTGTGTATGGTGTAAGATAGTGGTCTAGTTCATTCTTTTGCATGTGGTTGTACACCATTTCTTGAAGAGACTGTCCTTTCCCTATTGTATGTTCTTGGCTCTTTTTTTTGAATGTTGGTGCACTTTACTGGGTCCCTGGGCCTTCCAATGCTATCCTTGTCCCACCTGGGGTGCTCCTTCCCTACACTGCCAGCTGCACAGGAAGTGGGGTGGGCAGAGGGAGCACACGTGGAGTGGCTCATTCTCCTGCTCTGAAGGGTCTTGGATGATGTTGGGCCTCAGCTGTGTGCCTCTCCCCTGCAGCCCCCATCCCATGCTAGACCTTCCTTGGGGTAGAGAAGGGGGATGCCTGGGCCTTCAGCACAGGAAGCTGACCTCAAACCAGGGACCAGTTCCTCTGGTCCCAATTCCTCTGGCTCTCAATTCTGTTCCATTGATCTAGTGTCTGTTTTTGTGCTGATATCATACTGTTTTGATTATGACAGGTTTGTAGTATAGTTTCAAATCAGGGAGTGTGATGCCTCCAGCTTTGCTCTGAAAGAAGTTTTCTTATTGACAGCATATATTTGGGTCTTACTTTTTAACCCATCTGACAGTCTCTGCCTTTAGTTGGAGTATTAGACCATTTCCATTTAATTATCAATATTGCCAGATTTAAGCTTAGCAACTTGCTATTTGTTTTTTGTTTGTTTGTTTTTGTGGTACATGGGCCTCTCACTGTTGTGGCCTCTCTGTAGCACAGGCTCTGGACGTGTAGGCTCAGCAGCCATGGCTCACAGGCCCAGCCGCTCCGCGGCATGTGGGATCTTCCCAGACTGGGGCATGAACCTGTGTCCCATGCATCGGCAGGCGGACTCCCAACCACTGCGCCACCAGGGAAGCCCTGCTATTTGTTTTTTAAATTACTTATCTTTTCCTTGTTCCTTTTTTCGTATTTTCCTATCTTTTTTGGGGATTATGTGTTTCTTCAAAATTCCATTTTATCTCCATTATTGGCTCAGTAACTACTTATTTATTTATTTTTAGTGATTGTTCTCAGATTTACAACATACATTTTTAACTTATAATGTGCTTTAAACAGTGTTGTGACATTTCACATATATAGTAAGAAACTTATGACAGTGTAGTTCTATTTCTATTTCCTCATCCTTTGTGCAATGGTTAAACATCTTAAATGTTCAAATGTTATAAATCCCAAAATATAGTACTATTATTTTTGCTTTAAACAGCCATTTTTCTTTTAAGGCTGTAAATGTGAGAGAAATGTCTTTTATATTTACCTACTGCTATGATCTGAATATTTGTGTCCCTCCAAAATTCATTTCTTAACCCTGAAGGTGATGGTATTAGGAGGCAGGGCCTTTAGGATATGATTAAGTCATGTGGACTGGGCCCTTATGATAGGATTAATGCCCTTATAAAAGAGACCCCAGAGAGCTCCCTTGCTTATTCTGCCATGTGAAGACACAGTGAAAAACACCATCTATGAACCAGGAAGTAGGTTCTTGCTAGATACCAAATCTGCTGGTGCCTTGTTCTTGAACTTCTCAGACTCCAGAACTGTGAGAAGTAAATGTTTGTTGCTTATAAACCACCCAGTTTATGATATTTTGTTACAACAGCCCAAACAGACTAAGACACCTATATATTTACCCTTTCTAGTTCTTTTCATTCCTTTGCATATGTCCAAATTCCCATTAAGTATCATTTATCTTCTGCTTGAAGAATTTACTTTAATGTTTCTTACAGTGCTGTCCTGCTGGCAATGAATTTTCCCAGATATTGTTTGTCTAAAAAAGTTTTTATTTTGCCTTTCTTTTTAAAAGTAATTTCCACTGGGTATAGAATTCCATGTTGACAGTTTTTTTTTCATTCAGTATTTTAAAGACATCAATCCATTGTCTTCTGCCTTGAACAGTTGTAGACAAAAACTCTAATATGTTCTTATTTTTCTTCTTATGCTTGTGATGTATGAATATTTTTCATCTGAATATTTGTAGGATTTTTATCTTTATCACTGGTTTTAGGCAATATGATTATGTTGTATGTTAGTATGTTCTTCTTCGTGGTTATTCATTTTGAAGGTGATTGAACTTCTTGGATTTGTGGGTTTATAGTTAATTTGGAAAAATTTTGGCACTTATAGCTTCAAGTATTTTTTGTCCACCCACAGTCTCTGAGAGTCCACCGACAGGTCTGTTAGACCCCTGGTATTGTTCCACAAGTCACTGGTGCTCTGTTCATTTTTAAAGTCTTTTTTTCTGTCTGTGTTTCATTTGGATTGTTTCTATTGCAATGTCTTCATGTTCACTGATTTTTTTTTTCTTTCACAGAGTCTAAACTGTCTGCTATTAATCTCACCCAGTGTATTTTCATTTGAGACATTTTAGTTTTTATTGCTAAAAGTTCCAATCTGATCTTTAAAAAAAATATCTTCTATATGTGTCTTCACCCTACCCATGTTTCCCTCTATATTCTTGAACCAATGGAGCATATATAATACATGTGTCAGTGTTCCTATCTGCTAAATTTATCATCTATCATTGCTGGGTCTAAATCTAGTAAATGATTTTTTTCCTTCTGATTGGATGCAATATTTTCCTGCTTATTTGCATGTCTGGTGAATTTTGGTTAGATGCCAGGAATTGTGCAGTTTATGTTGTTGGGTGTTGACTTTGGTTTTAGTTTTTAAATAGTGTTGGACGTGTTCTGGTACACGATTAAGTTACTTGGAATCAGTTGGTTTCTTTTGGGGCTTGCTTTAAGCTTGTTAGGGCAAGTCTAGAGCAGCCTTTATATTTAATATGGCTTCTAAAGTCATGTCCTTCTGATGATTCTGCCTGATGCCCTGTGTAATATGAGGTTTGTCCACTGTGTTTGGCGGGAACATGAAACGAGCTTTAGGAATTGTTTGATCTTTCACTTTCCAGAAATTTTCCCTGGGCTTTGGGGAATTTACTGTCATGCCTGTGCAGATTAAACCTCAGCCAAAGACTTAGGGAGATCACTCTGCAGAGCTACAGAGTGTGCTCTCTTTCTCTTTCTCTCTGTCTGCAGAGCTTATCCTTCTCTGACATTCTATCCCACAGGTTATAGCTGCTTTACCTTCTGGAACTTCCATATCTGTCTCTTCACCTAAGTGAGACCTTTGGGCTCTGTTTAGGTACCTTTCCCTGTCCTGCAGCTTAGTAACTGCCTCAGGTAGTAAGCTGCAGAATTGTAAGGCTTACTTTGTTTATTTGCCTTTTCTTGAAGATCATAGTCCTATGATGCCTGTTTTCCAATGTCAAAAAACTTTGTTTCATACATTTTGTTCGTTTTTCTAGGTTTTTAATGCAGAAGTCTCTAGTACTCCATTTTGGTCCAAACGAATGCCTATTGTGAGGTTTAAATGAAATCATCTTACATACAGTTAATGCTTAAAATAAGCAAATCTAGTACCAAAGGAGAGAAGTGGTCATTAGAGAAATCATTTTACCACATCTTTCCAGCGATGGAAAGAGGCAGGAAATAGCAACGTCTTGTTTGTTTTTAATCACAGGAAGTAATTACATAGGCTATAGAGGAGAGGCTCTCTTCTAAGTAATTCCTCATTGCAGGTTAGCCTTTGTATTTCCTCCCAAATTTCAAATTCCATGATACGTTTGAGTAATTTCTCATAGCTGAACAGTGCTAGATAGAAGTGAAGTAGAGATCGATTCTTGTGAATCCCAGGTTAGTGACATGTCTATGACAAATCTCTAGAATTGCCTCTTCAATTTTAACTAAACTATCCATAAAAATGGCTATGGAAGAGATTGAAACCTAAAAGATTGAGTGAGAGAATATTTGTTAAGTGTAAAGCTTACAAAGATTTTATTCTAAGTGCATTTACTTGGACATTTTTTTTTGGTCTTTGAATGTATAAATATCCTAGTCATGATAAAATCAGTGATTTTACTCAAAGGGTAGAAAAAGACTAATTGGACTAAAGATTTTTCCCAAGCAGTGTTTTTACTATACCCCAATGAGTCACTAAGAGATAAAGTAACTGAGTTCCTGCAAAATAAACCAGACCCTAAAGGTGAATTTTCTTTTAAAAATTGTATGAAGTTGAGAGAAAAAAATGTAAATAAAATAAGAGTGGGATATGTTGCAAAATAATGGCTGGATTTATTGAATCCCAGATTGCTCAAGCTATTTGAGAAAATCTCCTAGGACCACATGGCTAGTCTCCAAAGTTGTCTACATAAGGACTGACCCAAAAGGAAGTTCCAAAGGCCATTTGAGTTCCAGGAGCTTGTTCCTTCAGCCTTTGTCTTTAATTTGCCTGAAGAACACTCTGGAAAGCCATGATAGGAGAGGTGGGAATTTCACAAGCCCCATTCTGGATCTTAGAACTGCTCTTTTAGAGCCTCTTGACATTAAACTAGGAGACCAAGGCCCTACCAGATGACGTGATCTGACACGGAGCACAACTAGTTACGGGGAGGTCTAGCACTATCCCTCCTTTAACAAATGTTCACTAAGTACATGGTGTGTGCATTGCATTTAGCTTAGTGCTCTTTACACTAACACAAGCCTTCCTTCATGAATTATAATAACATGGAAAGAGCTTATCAGGATTTATAATTTTTAAAACTCTACCTTTAAAGAAGACTCTCTGAACCTGTCACTGAGACATGTCCAAGGAAATTCAGCAGCTGCAGTGGTGGGAAAGAGTCCCAGCCAGAATCAGCAGTGAGTGGCTGTATGGCAGAGCGTGGTGTGTTTCTACTGAGAGAGAGATTTCAGTGCAAAAGTGGGGCCAATGTTCAGGGACCAAATACAATGGTCAAATATGAATTAAGAACAATTAATGAGTCTGGACCCAAATTAATTGAGTTCTTACTCGATAAACAGGTCATACAGACACTTGAATTCAGTATTGCACCGGCAGGAAAATAGAGGACGTTGACTCACTTATGTTATTATTCAAAAGAGAAGGGATGCTGGTGTTGTCAATTACAGGCTCTTGTCAGATGCCTTTATCTGCTCAGTTCTCCAGTTACTGTTCAAAGTTCAACTTTCACTAGATATGAGTCACGCAATTATGCCAGCTTCTCAGGTTCATTTGAGACAACATCAGAGAAAAAGGAACAATGTTCAGTAGAAAGAAGCAAAAGCTGTTAGCATTTCTGGAGTGGAGGAGAAGCAACAACGTGCCGGGGGTGGGACACGGCAAGGAATGCTGCCTAGGAAAACTGCCTTCTGATATGTTGATATTGATGAAGCTTGGTGTCCTCTTTCAACTTAGATTTTTCAAAAATTTTAAGCAAGAGAGACAGCAGTTTAAGGTGCTCTATTAAGGTTCTCATTGTTGTTTCTAGAGAAAAAAGTCTAACCTTTGTGAATCAGAATCATGCTTGTCTGGCCATGAAACAGGGACTTCTTTTGTACATATGTTGCCTTTGGACAAATTAAGGAAAAGTGCCTTATACAAAAGGCATCTCCTTTGAGTGGACAAATTAGGAAAAGGTACTGCTTCCTCTAGGCTGCAGCCTAGCAACTGGGCTCAGGGCTTAGAGGCAAAAGCATGTGTTGGATTTCAGACCCCAATTGACCCTTTGGCTGGGTACCTCGTGCAGAGCATGGTTTTACCCAGAGGTCCTGCCTTGAAGCCTTATGATTTTCTGAACTTCTCTCCTGGCAGTATAAGCTGTCATACCTCTTGCCAGACCTGGAATCTGTTGCAAAAGTGTGAATTACCACTAACCTAAGACTTCAGGGCATGGAGTTGGGCAGGGAGTGTGGAGGATATGGACAAAGGTGGAGCTGAGGACCAGAGGGTCTAAATTAATGCCGAGTCCAAAGGAACTTGGCCTAAAGGCAGAAACTGGATTTGACCGGAAGTGACAAGGTGGGAAAGGCAGATTTTAGAGGGAAGGTGGCAGGTGAGCCTGGATGATTCCTGAAGGGGTAGGGCCTGTCCGCATGCTGAGCTGAATTGGACAGGCATCAGCAATGACTATCAACAGAGCTCTGAGAGAGGAAGGCAGCTATAAGCACTTGTCAGCTCTGAGCAACACTGCCTGGGTTCAAATCCTAACAGAGCTCAGGCTAAAAACCTCAAAATCATTCTTGACTTCTTTCTTTCTCTCATATCCCACATCTAACCTGCCAGCAAATCCTGTTGGCTGTACTTTCAAAATATATCCAGATCATGACCACTTTTCATCATTGCCAGTACTCTTGTCCAAGACACTGAAATAGTCTGCTAACTCACCTCTCTGCATTTGTCCTTGCTTGTTTCACCCTCCATCCTCCACCACTGAGTTTATTCTCATCACACAAACATTTTAAAGGATCTTGCCATTCATCAGCTCAAAGCCTTCCTATGGTTTTTTATCTTGCCCCAGAGCTAAACCTCGGGTCTTTACAATGACTTACAAGATCTGAAACCCCTGTCCTCTTGGACCTCATCTCCCAACACTCTCCCTGGAACACGTCACTCAAGCCACATTGACCTCCTTGCTGCTCCTTAAGAAAGATAAACATGCTCTTTCTTCAAGGCATTTGAACTTTCTGATCCCTCTGCCTGGAAAACCCTCTCCTCAGTTAATCACTTCCTTCAAGTGTCTTTCTCAAATGCCACCCAGAAGAGGACTTCCTGGATCATCCTATGTAAAACAGAAACCCACTGTCCCCTGCATTCCCCATTTCCTCTCCCTGTTTTACTTTTCTTCCTAATAATTCTCAACTTCTGATGGAATATAAATTTTAATTTTATTGAGACACAATTTGCATACAGTTAAGTGCACAAATTTTAAGTGCATTAAGAGTTTGTTCTTAGTGCAGAGTAGTATCAATTATATAAACATGCCACAATGTGATTACCTATTCATCTCATGATAGACAATTGGGTTGTTTCCAGTTTAGGACTATTATGAATAAAGATGTTATGTACCTTATTCTACAAATCTTTTTGTAGACATGTATTTTAATTTATGAGTTTTGGGGAGACACAATTCAACCCATAACAACATCTTAAAAATATTAAATAAAACTTTTGATCCTTGACCATGTTATAATCTTTCCATTAATTTAGGTTATCTTTAATTTCTCCTGATGTTTTGTAATTTTCAGTGTATAGGTCTTGTACATAAGTTGGTAATTTATAGGTAAATATTTGTATTTAATGTTTTGGGTGCTACTATTAATAGCATTTTTTTTCAAATTCCATTCTTAATTACTAGTATATTAAAATTCAATAAATTTTAAATTAAAATTTCCATGCTGGCTTTGTAAGCTGATACTTGCTAAACTCACTGATTATTGTAGCTATTTTTGGTATGAGTAGTCCTTAGGATTTTCTACATATATAATCATATTGTTTGTGAATAAATACTGTCTTATGTCTTTGTATAATCCATATGCTTTTATTTCTCTTTCTTGCCTTGCTGCACTTGTTAGGACTTACTATACAATGTGGAATAGTAGTAGTGAGAACATTCTTGTCTTGATGATCTTAGGGGGAAGGCATTCAGTTTTTCACCACTAAATAACTATATGTTTTTCATAGATGCCTTCCATCAGATTGAGGAATCATCTTTCTAATACTACATTGCTGAGTTGAATTATGTTGGCTGATGTTGAATTACATAAAGTTAATTTTTTTTGTATCTATTGAGATGAAAATTTGTTTTTTCTCCTTTATTCTCTTAATGTGATAAATCTGCTTAGTTGTGAGTGCTAAACCAACTTTAAACTCCTGGGACAAGCCTCACTTGATTATGTAGTATTACTGTTTTCAAATATTACTAGATTTAATGAAAAAAAAATTTTTTTAGAATTATTGGTCTGTAATTTCTCTTTCTTGTAATGTCTTTGTCAGCTAATAAGGTCAGAGTTATGCTGACCCTATAAAAGTGAGAAGTATTCTTTCATTCCTTACTTTCTTAAGGATTTTCTGTAAGGCTGATAATGTTTATTTTTAAAATTTTTGATTGATAGAATACACAAGTAGAGCCATCGGGGACTGTTTTAAATTATGGATCCCAGTTTTTAAACAGATATAGGGCTATTTATATCTTCCATTTCTTCTTGTTTCAGCCTCAGTAAGTTATATCTTTCAAGGAATTTGTCCACTTTATATGTGCTGTCAAATTTAGTGGCATAAAGTTTTCATAATATTCCCTTATCATCTTCTAAATATGTGTAAAACTTGTCTTCTTTATTCATGATGCTGTTTGTGTTTTATCTTTCCTTTTTTAAAGAAAAATAGAGTTTATTTTTTTGAGCAATTTTAGGTTTACTAAAAAATTAAGTGGTAAATACAGAGTTCCCATAGACCCCTCTCCCCAATTTCCCCCTATTATTAACATTTTGCATTAGTATCATTCATTTGTTACAATGATGAGCCAATTTGGATACATTATTGTTGACTAAAGTTCATAGTTTAGATTAGAGTTCACTGTCTGTATTGGACATTTGTATAATGGGTTTTGAGAAATGTATGATGATATGTATCCACCCTCACAGTATCATGCAAAGTAGTTTCACTGCCCTAAAATTCCGCTGTGCACCACCTATTCCTCCCTCCCTCCCCACCTCTTTCTAAACCCCTGGCAACCACTGACCTTTCTATTGTCTCTATAGTTTTGCCTTTTCCAGAATGTCATATAGTTGGAATCATATAGTATGTAGCCTTTTCAGATTGGTTTCTTTCACTTAGTAATATGCATTTATGCTTCCTCTATGCCTTTTGTATCCTGATAGCTTTTTTCTTTCCTTTTTCTTTTAAAAATTGTCTTCCTAGGGGCTTACTGATTTTCTTAATCTTTTCAAACAAAAAATTTTGGTGCTGTTTCTCTGCTTTATACTTCACTATGATCAGAAAGCACACTATGTAATTTTATTGGTTTGAAACAAAAGTAGAGAGACGATTTGGTTTATATGGCTCATTTTGGTGAATGTTCCATGTGTACTTGAAAAGAATGTGTATTCTGCTCTGAGTAGATGAAATATTAATGTCACATAGGCCAAGTTGACTGATAGTGTTATTTGACTTTTCCATATCCATACTGCTTTTCTGTCTACTTGCTCTATCAATTACTGAGATACGACTGCTTAAATCTCCAAATATAAGCATGTATTTGTCTATTTCCCCTTTTAGTTCAGCCAGATTTTGTTCCATGTCTTTTGAAGCTCTGTTGCTAGATACACACTCATTGAATATTGTTATGTCTTTTAATGAATTGACCCATTTATCATTATCAAATATTTTCCTTTATTTCTAGTAATATCTCTTGCTTTGAACTCCATTTTGTCTGATATTAATGTAGCCACACCAACTTTTGATGTTTACATTTGCATGGGATATCTTCTTCTATCCTTTTACCTTTAACCCTCCATATCTTTCCATTTCAACTGTTTCTTGTAGTTGTATCTTTTCCCCCTTTTAACCAGTGTGACAATCTCTGATTTTCAATTGTTTTGTGTATCCATTTACATTTAATGCAATTATTCATATTGATGAGTTCAATCTGCCATTTTGCTATTTATTTTCTGTTTCTTCTATTCTTTGTTCCTGTGTTTTTAGCTTCTTTTGAATTAGTGAATTTTTTTTTTTTAAATCATTAAGTTTTCCATTAGACGTCTCTTTTATTTATTTATTTATTTTTTCGGTACGCAGGCCTCTCACTGCTGTGGCCTCTCCCGTTGCGGAGCACAGGCTCCAGACGCGCAGGCCCAGAGGCCATGGCTCACGAGCCCAGCCGCACTGCGGCATGTGGGATCTTCCCGGATCGGGGCACGAACCCGTGTCCCCTGCATCGGCAGGCGGACTCTCAACCACTGCACCACCAGGGAAGCCCCGAATTAGTGAATATTTTTATGTCTCCATTTTTGTCTCCTCTAGTAACTTTTAGCTATCCTACTTTATTTATTTTTTTAGTAGTTAGTTGCTGTAGGCATTACATATGTGTCCTTAACCTCCCATAGTCTATCTTAAATTGATATTATATTACATCATGTTTAATGTAAGAGACTTATAACAGTATATGTCCATTTATCTCCCTCCCTTTCTTTTGCACAACTATTGTTAAATATATGACATGTATTACTAATACGTTACTAACCCCACAGTACTTCATTATTTATCAATTTTAAAGAAATTAAAGAAAAACAATAGTCTATCATATTTCCCCACAAATTTACCATTTCTTATGCTCTTCATTTCCTCCTGTAGATATGTCTCTCCTTCTGGTATTGTTTCCTTTAGCCTGAAGAACTTTCTTTAACATCTCTTGCAGTGTGGATTTGCTGGCTGTGACTTCTCTCCACTTTTGTTTATCTGAACATATCTTTATTTCATCTTCAGTTTTGAAACATTTTCACTGGATATAGAATTCTAAGTTAAAAAGTTTTTAATGTTCTCTCAGCAATTTAATGATGTAAGTCACTGTCTCCTGGCTTGGCTTATTTCTAATCAGAAGTCAGAAATCAGTCTTAATGTTGTTCCCCTGTAATGTGTCTTTTTTTCTTTGAATGCTTATAGGATTTTCTTTTTATCTTTGTTTTTCCTGCAATTTAACTATGTGTGTCTTGGCAAAATTTTCTTTGTATTTTCCTGTGTGGGCTTGGTTGACGTTTTACTTGCATCTGTGGGTTGGTGATTTTCATCAAAATTAAAAAGATGCATTCATCATTTTTTGAAGTAGTTTTTCTACCTTCTTTTTCTCTCTTCTTATTTTCAAACTCTAATTACACATATGCCTTTTTGGACACATTTTGATTATGTATTACGGACAGTAGGTATTTAACTATGTGTCTGTTTCTTTTGCTAGAATAGGAGCTTTTTGAAAGGTCAGCATCTTGTCTTATTTTTCTATATCCTCATAACTTCACATAACAATAACATATACATGGGGAAAGCTAAAAAATATGTTTGTGGAATTAATGAATAAATGAATGGTAGTAATAACCATTTATTGACTGTGTACTATGTGTCACATACAATTTTAGGTATTTTCATATGACTTATTCATTTCTACTTCACAACAATCTGGAGAGAGAGATAATATACACCTTGATCTTACAGAGGAGTAAACTGAGGCTCAGAGCTCAACAAGCTTTTTCAAGTTTACATAATTCACAATCAGAGAGCGGGCTTTGAAACCAGCATATCTCTTTGTGATTAATGGGGGAAGAAGAAAGTGCACAGCACTGTCCTAAACTAGTAGGCTTGATTCTGCCTCTTATCCTGCATCATCACTCATTAATGAGAGGAAAATAAATTGTGGGTAACACCAGAAACTGAGGAAGCAGATGGCAAGATGGCCTTAAGCTGAATGGGACTGGGCATGCCCAGCAGGGGTGTGCTCCAACTGAGATGGGCAGGGAGAGGGCAAGACTGGGGGCAGGTGCCCCATTTGCACCTATTCATGCAGTTTAAGAAGATGGCAACAAACAGTCGTCCCAGTGACACCAGGAAGCTTATTAGCTGCTGTTTCTTACCTATTTTGGTCTCTTCAAAACTGATCAATTTTGGCCTCCACTGGGAGTGGCTTGTAAGGGCTTAGAAAGAAAAAACATTGCATATTAATTCTCAGTGAAAGCACTTCCAGGTACACCATCAAGGTAAACATAGGAGCAGCATTTTGAGTTTTCTATTCTGTGCTTCCTGTGATCCTAGTAATTTCTGCTGGAGAAAGGAGTTACCTCTTGTTTTAAGAAGAAAATGATGATTAGCTAATTATTTTTTGTTATGTCCATTTCATTCAAGTATTGATCTATCTAAACTCTATCTTTACTTATATACCTATATCTTATATTTATTCATTGATCTATTTATCTATTTAGCATCTATCTCTCTTTGCTGCTTTTAAATTTTATTCTGCTTTGTCGAAATCTCCAGTAGCCCCACTTCAATTTATGACATTTTAAATATACCTTGTTAGTGTCCATTTTGGACAATGTAAACAGAGTTTCAGGTGTTGAGGACAAGTGAGGAAACTGCTGAAGTCTTTAGGAGAAGCTAAAAAGACTATTAACAACTCAAGTCCATAAAAAGCATCTGTTCTGGTCATGCTGGTGATTTTTTATTAGTCCTTCAAATCCGTAACAAAGATCTCTAGAGCAAGACAAATGTTCTAGTGGAGTGCAATTTTCAATTTCTTAGCTAACTTGATTTTGTTGATTCATACATATGCATGATTCAAGACTGTTCCTGAATACAACAACAGAAAAAAAAATGGGAGAAGAGAATAAAACAATTCTTTGGGGCTCTACTTCCTTTTTATATTTTTCATATTCCTTGAAATGCCCTTGAAATTTCATTTGCTAAGGGAAGCTAAACAAATAATTGCATACTAAAAGGGAGATGAGACAAGCAAGCTAGATAATTTGTAACATCAAATGTTCTTTTTCCACAGTTAACATTTTCTCTGTGAGGAAACATGGGGAGTAAACAGACCAATATATCTTAAATGTAATAACTAATAACAATGCCAAATGCATGAAATGAAAATACCTCAGGATACACTTTCACAGTTCTGCTCCATCCTAGCTGAATGCAATACGCTGTAACAGTAATAGGAGTCCGGCTTGTCATATTTCTCCTGATCTCTAAAGAAGGATGCCAATGCAATAGTAATGCACCTTCCTTCTCTTTCTGGCTATCAACATTCTTTTGTTATTGAGGCCTATTACATACTTTGAAAAGTTTCTTCTGAAAACAAACTTGACAGTACTCTGAAGACAATGTAATGAGACAGACACCAGCACTTAGTTTGAAATCAATCATGACCACGAATGGAAGAAGTGGGTAAACATTTCAGACATTATTTGGGATTCACAGCATCATTCTCCATCGGAAGGCAGCTGGGCAGTGTGGGGACGAAACTTAATGTCTCTGACACTCAGCGTCTTCAACTCCACCATCAGAGGAGTTTGCATGGTAAGACGTAGTTCTCATTGACTGCAGACTGAGCAGTGTCTTGGAAATGTAGTGCATCGTAATTTAAATGAGCAGGTTCGAATTAGGGAACAGCTTGACGTCCAATTTCAGCTTAGTGGACAACTATATTTCTGTTTCCAGATAGATTTCTCCTAAGAAGTGACTATACTTTAGCACTCAGACTTCATGGTAAGATGGGTTCTTAATGCTGAAAGAACATGAGGGAAGGAGTCAATCTGCTTCTTGGTATTGAGTATCTGGCCCTAAATCCATACCCTGATCACCAAAATAGAAGAGGTTTAGAGGTGGATGGGACAGAAGAGCAAGGAGAGGGGGAGGGTAAAGAGATTGTTGGGCTCCTTGGACTCCAGGCCCCTACCCAAGCCCAAACCATTTTCCAGTAGTGTATGGGAACTCCCTGCTTTATTCCCCTTCAGTTACTTCTATCACCTACCGTGTGTATATCATACACTTTCCTCCCCAAATCATACCTCTGGTTGATTATTTTCACACTACCTCCACATACCTATTAGCCAATCCTCCCCAGCTACTCCTTCTTTTCATGTCATCTGAGACAAGCTCACAGATTCCCTACATTTTAAGGGCTCTCCTGCTGCTTCTTGCTGGAAATCATGGACCTCACCTCACATGATCATAACAGAGGTGTGTGCCCTAGAGGGATTTAAAGGACCAAGGGGCAATGGGAATAGAGGAAGAGGATTTTATAGAAGAGGGATAAACCTCTAGGCAAACAAAGGAAATGATCTTCTGTCACTCCTGCTGCACCGGAAAGAGTTCCTTATCATGGAGCCACGGGTTAAAGAAAAGCCAGACACACAGCTTTTGATGCTTGGTTCAGGGGAAGGCAACCACAGGTACAGATCACAGTGTGAGCACGGGAGAGGCTGGCACCGGAGCTCTGCCTGTTTTGTGATGGTATCTGAACGAATGAGTGCAGGGCTGATCTGGCAGACACAGAAGCTGAGCTCTTTACTGAGAGTCACACTCGCGCAGGTTTACCGGGCAAGTGAGGTGAAAAGTGAGTCTCCTGGGAGGTCTCAGTCTATGAGTACTGTGCAACTAATGTGGATACATGTGTCACGTATGTATGTCTTAGTCACCAAAGACCTCTGTACATCCCTGGAATAAGAGTGTCTGATTAGTATGTGAGAGGTGGTAGAGCTAGTGATGAAGAGCTTGGACTCTGAAGCCAGATCGCCTGCACTTGAACTCTGGCTTTGCCATGGGGTACCTCTGATATTAGTAGACGTGTCCTCATCTAAAAATTGGGACTAACAAAGACACTCACCAAAAAGGATTAAATAGAGAAAATATATGGATATAACAGTGCCTGGCATAAAGTAAGCACCATATAGGCATTTGCTATTGTTATTACTCTTTTTAAAGCTGTCATCTAGGTTTCTGGGGATGGGAGGATTGTGTCCACTTGGACTTCATCGTTCTGTTCCTTCTATATCCTAGGCCAGCTGGACTCCTGCTATGATCCTGGCTTGGGTTTCATATTGTTCTTGATCCCCTCAATCTATGTTAGGTTTTATTTTCTTGAGTGACTTATTTGGGTTTTTCCAGCAAGCTCTGGTAGAACCTAATTATATGAGATGATTTGCACAAATGAAGTCAGAACAAAAGGGAAGCAAAAGGTTGCAGATCCCTTACAGGCTCTTACAATAGTGGACTTTGGTCTGTGATTCCTGCCGTCCCCACTGAGCTGCTACTCCCCACTGTTATTTTGGGGAGTAGAAGTATCAGCCCCCTATTCCCCTCTAATGCAGACTGTGGGGGAAGGCTGGTTGGACTGTCTCTTTGTTATGGTCTCTCTTCCTACCATGGATCTTGAAGAAGCATTTGAGGCACAGCAGACTTGAGGGGTTACTCCATTGGCACACTACTGCTTGCAGGAGAGATTTCTATGAGAAAATGCCATATAAATGCTGAGGCGATTGGTTAACTATTGAGGACAAAAATATATGTCAAGGAACTGGCACAGTGCCTGACACAAAATACAGCACCTAGTAAGTGATGATTCTTTTACACATTGTGTTACACAAGAAAAGATCACTTTGGGACATTTTCTCAAAAGACTGTTGAGATCATAACATATGTAAATTACCAAACAATGTCTGGCACTTGGCAGACACTCCATCAATATTTACCTAATTCAACTATACTTCTTCCTTTGCCCAAGTTCAAATAACTACATCAGGGCAGATCTAGGTCTCTAGGTACCCAATTAAATGGTCTTTACACATGTTGTTTCCTTTCTAGAAACTTCAGTTTTGGGATTTCAAAATCACTTGTGAAGAAGAATTACTTTTAAGCTGGAGAAAGATTTTTAAAGAAAGAGTGGATATTTTGTTCAAATGCATTACAGATTAGAGAAGCACTGAATGGATTCAACTATATTTATTCAACAGATATAATATCTGTTGATTGCATGTAATTATTTGTGGAAGACCAAAAATACATTTCAGCCCCTGCTTTCAATGAATTTACAATCTATTTGGGGAATTAATGTCTACTCTAAAAATCCCATGGGATTATTTTCAGGATAATGCCATTTTATAAGTAAAAGTTCTTTGCAAATTGAAATCAAAGGCTAATTATATAGACATTCATGTCTCTACTAAAGCATAATATAAAACATATTATATCATAATATAAAACATAATACTAAATCATAATATAAAAACATATACTTGTAGATATTACTAGAAGATATTAACACAAGTTGTCTCATTGATTAATTCACTAATTCTTTCAGATATGTCTAATTTGCTTTTTTTAAAAGCTTAAATGTTTAGTTAATGAAAGCATTTTTAAAGATTTGATATCTTTAACCATAAAGATTATTGCCATGCTTTTCTTTGTAGACATTGCCACAGTGAGCATGTCTATGACAGATTTTTTTTACTTCTGTTAATTTGTTTCTTTATGATAAGTTCCTGAGGTTGGAATTACTGTGCATCTAATCTGCTTTTTAATCCATTCATTAAATTTCTAAATGTATTCATTGTGTTTTTTAATTTCTAGAAATTTTGTTTCTCTTTTTTCTTATCTGCCTGCCTGTTCATTTTTCATAGTCTCTTACTCCTTAGTCTTGCTTTTATTCATTTCTATTATTTACTTAAAAATGTTAAACTTATATTCTGCATCTGGTTATCTGAATATCCACCATCTTTGCAAATCTAATTGCCTGATTTCTGTTTCTATGAGCAATTTTTCATGGTGGCTCGATATCTCAAATATGTGCATGTCTGTGCGTGCACTTGTGCACCTGTGTGTGTGTGTGTGTGTGTGTGTGTGTATGAGAGACAGAGAGAGACAGAGAGAGACAGAGAGAACGAGAGAGCTCGTGATCTGTGATCCTGGAACTTTTTTCTGTGGTATGATTCTCCAGAGAGGATTAGTATGTGATTCCACCAGATGCTTGGGAACACTTTAAACCAAATTCATGACTTAGGTATTTGGGGCCATCATATGAATTCCAGCCCAAACCCATGTGAAGACTGGCTTGCAGTTACAAAGTGTTGCTTTGTCTGCTCCCTACAAGCCAAGGCTGAGATTGGAAATTTTTCTTAATTACCTCCTTATGGGTGGTGGCAGAAATTTTCCATGTTTAGCCATCCAAGGAGTTGCCTTTTGTGGTCCCAGCTTTATGCGGTAGGGTCTCTGATACAACTCCTACCTTGTATGTGGTCTAAGCTTTTGGTCCTTTAAGCCACCGATAGCCTATTAAAGCCGAAGCCACCAGCTTCATTGGATACTTCCCTTCTTTTGTCCATTATGACCTGAGGACTTCACTTATTTTCATTCCAGTTCATCTAAGCTTGAAAAGATTAAAAAAAGAATTATCCGGCATTCTCATATGCCTTTTCCTGCAAAGATATTATATTCTGGCTTTCCATATTGTTGAAATGAGGTCTGATTTACTTGCCTTTCCGTTTGATATCATATAGCATTTTCCTGTAAAAATAAACATAATTCTCAAACAAAATGGATATTATTTCACTTATAGGTATCCCCTAGTATTGGAGGTTTAGGGCACTACTCCTTCCATGTTTTAACCAGTAGAAAATGGGATAGGGAGCCATGTAGGAAACAAAGTACCCTTATCAATGAAGGCCTAATAATTCCCAGAATTTGGAACTTCCCAGAGAAGTTAGCTTGGAGGAAGAGAGTAGGGTCTGAGAACTGCCCCCCCTTGCTCCACCCCATCTCCTGACGTTGGATGCTTCTGTCTGAATAATTGAGTTTAGAAAGTGAATTCTGAGACACTTAACTAGTCACTTCCATGGAATCTGGGAGAATCTGGGAGACTGAGGGTCTTGATTCTGAGATATCACACCACTTATGAGGAAGCAGAGGTAGAGGCCTGGACTTTCCTAAGAATCCTGAGTGTGAGAGGGTAAAGGATGCTTCCTGCCAACTCTATCCGTGTGGCATATGGTCCATTGATATGATGCTTTCTGAAAGCAAATAAGGTATTTTTCTCTGGGAAAGAAACAAGTAAGGATTGAAGAAATTTAATATATTCTCCTTGTCAGCACTTCCTAAATGGGGATGTGGAAAGAAGTTGTCTATAGGTGAGATGGGGACATGAAGACAGCAGCAGTGCTCTCCCTACACGTACTTTATTTAACCATTCTTATTGTCAGACATTTAGGTTACTTACAACTGTTTGTGCTAGAGTGAACATATTTGTACACACCTCTTTGACCATTTCTTGGGTTATTTCCTTAGGGTAGATTCTTAACATGGATTCAGGGTTCCAGGAGAAGAGCATGGTTGAACTCTTGGTATATATTATATTTTACAAAGGCTGAAGGCTCTGATATTTATACTCCAACAAAGTGGTTTCACCATGCTGCCAGCATTGAGAATGATCATTAAGAAAGATCTTGACAAATGGATTGATAAACAATAGCATTTAATCATTTCCATTTAAATTCCTTTGTTACAACCAATGTTAATTTTCATGTTTATGGGACATTTATATTGTTTGCTTATGTCTTTTGTCCATTTTTTATGGGTACATTAGCTCTTTTTGAATTTCCTCTATGGACTTCTTTATGTCATAATGATGACAAGCTTTTCCATATTTGCTGCACGATTTTTCCTCAGTTTTCTCTCTGCCTTTCAGTTGTCTTTATGATGGTGTGGTGGATACTGCTATTTTCCACCTGAATTTGTTCTCCCCTTTTTCATAGTCCAGTATAGCTGGACATGTGGCTACCTAGCTAGGGACTATATATTCTACCCCTCTTGAAGTTAAATGGAGCCAGAATGGAATGTGAGCCGAAGTGATGGTTGCCATTGTCTGGCCAGGTCTTTAAGATGGTGGAAATACATCCTTCCTGCTCTTCCCCCTGTTTCTCCAGCTGGAGATCCAGATGTGGCACAAGCTCAGCTTTAACCACAGGCAACAATGCCTTAGAAGGTGGCAGAGCAAGGAATTTGAGAGAACCTAGATGAACCTGAGTGACACATCTTGGACACTTACGTGAGAGCCCATAAAACACTTTGTCCTTTAAGCAATTATATTGTTGAATTTTGTTACAGCAGTTACTCTAATATCTTACCCAAACTCAAATACCTTATGTTATATAGAAGTTATTTGAAAACTAATGAAGAATTTCTTTATGACTTCTCTCATAACTTTTTTTAAATTGCAGTATAATTGCTTTAGAATATTGTGTTAGTTTCTGCTGTACAACAAACTGAATCAACTATATGTGTACATACATCCCCTCCCACTTGAATCTCCCTTCCACTCCCCTCATCCCACCCATCTAGGTCATCACAGAGCACCAAGCTGAGCTCCCTGTGCTCTACAGCAAGTTCCCACTAGCTACCTGTTTTACACATGGAAACGCACATACGTCAATCCCAATCTGCCAATTCATCCCACCCCCTGCCGTGTCCATATGTCCATTCCCTATGTCTGTGTCTCTATTCCTGCCCTACAAATAGGTTCATCCATGCCATTTTTCTAGATTCCACATATATGTGTTAATATATGATATTTGTTTTTCTCTTTCTGACTTACTTCACTCTGTATGGCAGACTCTAGTTTCATCCACATCTCTACAAATGACCCAATTTCGTTCCTTTTTATGGCAGAGAAATATTCTATTGTATTTATATAGAAAATTCTTTCTCAATCCAAGACCTTACAATTTTTTCTAGCTTTTAATGGTATAATTTTTAAAGTGTAGTTCTTTAATCCATTTAGAATTGGTTTCGGTGTAGGTAGGTGAGGTAAAATTGAACATATTTTTTCTAAAATGTATCCACTTGTTTCAGTACCAATTATTGAATAATCTCTCTTCTGTCCATTGATTTATGGTACCATCTCATTATATATTATAGAGATTGTTATGTCTGGAATATCCATTCTATTTCGTGTATTGCCCCTTTCCATTATTTTACATTGTTGTAAAAGTAATACAATGTTTTAATCATTATAACTTTATAGTATAACAGTCTTTTTCCTTTGAGCTTGCTTTTCAAAATTTTCTTTGATTTTTTTTGGGCACATTTTCTTCTATAAATACAGAATCCTTTGTCAAGTCCTTGCCCTTCTCCATGCCACACCAAACAGAAGTCCCGTTCGGCTTTGGATTATTATTGCACGTAAACTTCCACATTAATTTGGGAATAATTGATATTTTTACAATAGTGAGTTTTCCTATCCACTAAAACAATGTCATTCCACTTTTTGTTATAACTAAATAAAGCTCTGTAGTTTTCTTCATACAACCTCATACATCAGTTTGTGATGAATATAAACAAATATATTAATTAATTTATATCTTTAACATGAATGGAATCTTTTCCTATTATATTTTCTAAGTAATTATTCTGATATATTAGAAAGCTTTGCTTATTGAACATTTATCTTGTATGTCGCCTGTTTAGTAACTTCACTTAGATCTCAGCTGATCTTTGGCTGATTCTCTGCATACATTTCCTCTGTGTTATGATAAAGCTCTTCAAGTGAATTCTTTGCAACCACTGACTAGATTTTATTCAATGACAATTCTGCTCTTGACTGCTTCTACTGCTGCAGATCTTAATTCTTCTATTTCATTTTTATTTTCTTTATAATTTTTACTTATCCAAGCTACATCCTTCTCATCTCAGTCTATTAGGCTTAAATTATACCATTCTCAGCTCTTTTGTTAAATCATTGTTTTAGGGGATTTTTTCTTTTAGAAGTTTAAAAAGAAAGATGATTGTGTAAGATTTTTAACAGCCTTTCTTGTAATACAGTGATTGAAATCATGAGCTTCCTAGGTATAGGAAACCCATACTATTGATGTGATTTATTTGTTATAATTTAATGTTTTCTTATATATCTTAAGTCTAACAAGATTTTTTTTGTCAGCCTATGTTTATCTTATAATTGCTTAATAAATGCACATTATTTTATTTTCACCTCTGGGTGGGCTAACTTCCATTCTGCCAAGTTTGTCAGTCAGGGTCCCAGCAGCAAACAGATGGCAGGCTCGACTTGGACAATTTGAAGAGAGTCTAATAATGAGACTGTTGACAAGGATGTGGGTGAGGAGCCGGGAAAACCCACAAGGGGTAGCACTGAACTCCAGAGCTAGTGAATTCCAAGCCTGAATGCCAAAGGGGAGGAATGGTTATCATAGCCCAGGAAGGAGAGCTGGTGGAGAGGGTCTCCAGACTGAGGTTGAGTCTTCGGTTGAGGAACACTCCTGGAGAGCAGGAAGTGAGTTTGGGGAATGAACAACCAGCCTCAACTCCTATCCCTAGGTCTCATTCTGGTGCTTCCGGTTGGCCAAACTCAACTGGAAGTCAGAGCAAGGTGTTTCATTAATCGGGCCATGCAAGTCAGCCCCCAGGGGCCTAGACCAGGGTGGAGAAAGGTAAATCTGTAAGGGCAGACAAAAGATATCAAGCATATCAATCAAAGAGTCCTTATCTTTTCATTGGTTCAAACATTATTCTCCATTTATTGGTTAATGCTCGGTTCAGTGAGTACTCTGGATAGAATCCATTCAAGGTCAAGGGTGCATTTTCTGAGGAATAGAAGGGAAAGACAGCCTAGAAGGCTAATCTACAGGAAGTAGCTGAATAGAACAAAATATCACTGTAGGTTACAGAAGAGACAAGTGTATAGCTCAAGTTTGTACAGAGCTACTCTCTGGGCAGGCTTAGAAAGCTTCTACAATGTGTTGTAGTTAAAGAATTATAGTGCCAATAAAAATTCAGATCTTCTCTGTGTATCTCAGTCATTTAAGGATGTTCAAGTACATAGACCAGAGCAAAGTATGGTCACATCACCCGTTGTCTTCCATTGTTTGGCTCAAGGGAACTTGGAGGAATTTCTCACTCACTTAGACCAGAAAAATATTGATTGTCCCTATGTCTATCTTTATGTCACTTCTCTTCTCCAGGATCCCTCTCATACAATCTTTCCCAATATGCCACATTTCCTTCATTTCATACAGCCCCTTGGGGGGTGCAGTTTTCCTTTTATTCTTATTGATTTTCTCTATAGAATCTTCCAGTATGACTTTTACGCTTCCTTTTTCAGAACACTCAGGAAAGGAGGTCAGGTAAGCAGACAAGATCCCAAAACCTGAGTCAGGCAGAGGGAAGGGAAGTCTGGGGCCAAGTTAATAACTTTCTCACATCTTCTCTTCTCCTTTCTGTCTTCCTCCTGTCCCCTTACTAAGAAGGGAGAAGCAGGATCTGTGAAAAGGCTGTCAGAGTCTGCCCACCAACCTGAATTACCATGCCAGATTTGTCCCACGGTGGGTACAGCACTTTGGAAGACCACAGAGGGAAGGGCACATGCAAGAAAGCTGCTGATACTATTATATTTGCATAGTGGAGCTTGGTATCCCCAGGACAAACCTACAAAGGTGTAGGAGTTTTTCCCACAGAAAGTTTTTTAAGCCTAATTATTCCTTGTGACTGAGGTGGGTACGTCTGGAGATTTGTCAGGAAAAATGAGCCGACAGTGTGAGGGGCCACAGGCTTGACTGGGAGTGGGTGGGTGGGTGGTTGGACCTGCCACCCATGATGCCTCCTGAGCCCCAGGATCCCTAGCTTGGGGTGTTCCTAAGTGTTACTGTGTGGACTGTGAGTGCACAACTTACTGCAGTTTTCAAGAGATATATGTGGTGGCAGCGTTCCGTCCTTCCTTGCCTGCCAACCTGATTTCACGGAGTTCTTGAAAAACAGTCCCCTCAGGGAAGTCCATGATTTTTCTGACATTTGGGATAGAAAATATTTGCCATGTAACCTTTACATTAGAGGACTCATAGCTTGGGACAAACAAAGCATATTTATTTGCCTCCGTGTGAGCATTTGGGATGGCGCTTAAAGTGAATACTTTAAATGAGGAAAGCATGAGTAGGCATTAGGGGAAGACAGAGAAGATAGAAAAGAAGTTAAAAAAGAGAATGTGCTCATCAAGACTTTCATCTGCTGATACATATTTCATGCTTTGAATTTGAGGCCTGAACAATACTTATTGAATAGGAGGATATGAATTGCCATTGGCCTAGAGCATCCATCCTTCAAGGTCTCTGCTGAGGCCGGGGAGCTGTGGGGGGCAGTTGGATTGGAATCGGAGCTTGGTTGGATTGTAGGGGCAGCTCCCACCTGTTCACCATTTGTTTGCGCCCTCTGCGAATATCCCTGTGCAGAACTTCCTGAGATTCGTGCTTTTTGATAATGAAGAGGTGAAGCTGGGGACTGGTGGGAGGCCCTCTCAGCTCTGGAGAATGTGTGAGATGGGACAGAGCTTTTGAAAGGGTGTATGATGTGACAGCCACTCTCCCACCAGCCTCCCCACTGGCTTATCAGTTCCTTGAGCATAGAGGCTATCTTGTTGATTTTTGTGTCCCCCAGGCAATCTTAATCATCCTTAGGAATAAAGTACTTAAGGAATTTTTGTTGAGTAACAGAAATCTGCAAAAAGACCATGGCAAATCATAGCAGGAAACAAGATAACTCCCTCATGGCTCCTTGGTCACTCCATATTTTGGCAAAAAGACCCAGAAGGGAAGCATTTGGAGACCATGGTCTTCACCTCTGACCACTCCCTGTTTACAGTAGGACTTTCTTCCATCTGTATTCTCGGAGTTTGTTTGGGTTTGAAGGAAAAGGGAGAGGATGGGAAAGGGATCTCTACCCCTCATTTACATGGAATAGACTCTGTTTCTAACTGTTTTTTTAACAGTTCTGCACAATATTTATAAAAACAATCACAACGCTTCCCCCCATTCCCCTGGGACTTCTGTTTAGACATGGCAGATTGACCACATGTGTTTCTCTTTATTTTATTTCCATTAAAATAATATTCAAAGAACAAAACCAAAATTATATAAACCCACAAGGTCAAAGAAGCAGGAGAGGGGACAACAGACAAGAAAGGCTAAGATATTTTTGGAAGATCGGAAGTAGATGGAGAGCGGTAAATGATTCAGCAGAGCAGAGGGAGTTAAAATACAAGGACTTGCAGAGGATAAATACCAGTAAGAAATGAGCAGATTCAGCCAATAAAACCCCAGGAAAAACATCAAGGTTGGACGTCAGGTACCACCTAATGGGGTGAGGAAATCAGGAGACAGAGCAGAAATCAGGAGAATTAGTGGAAGGTGAGTTAAGATATGAAGCTTTTGGACTCCCAGGACCACTGCACAGTCTAGAACAGGCAAATTCTACTCCTCGCCTCTACCTTCCCCCCACCTCCCACAATACACCACCCTCCCCTACATTTACCTCAGAAAACAGAAATTTAATCTCTAGAAAAGCTGAACCAAAGGGGCTCTGGTTTGGGGAACATGGCCACATCAGAGGGCAAAGGATGAGGTGCAAAGGCAAAAAACAAGGGCATTAAGTGACAGTTGGCCTATTGACTAGCGGGACCTTGGCGTCCTTCCTCTGCCCCGTTCACAGAATAGAGGAACCAAGTCATGCAAAGTGCCCAGGCAGGAGTCTTCTCTTAAGAAAATGAAGAATCCCAGAGAAAAGCCCTATGAATGTTGACATATGAAGTTCCTTCAACTAAAAAGCTAGCTCACCACTTACCTATGATAAAGCCCAACAATTGCGAAGGAATCTTCCATAAGCCACACAAAATCCATGCAAAGGAATTTTCCATAATTTTTTTAGTATCTCATTCTTAAACATGAACAGAGGGTCAAGGATTCCTATGGATCTGAGGGAAACCTTCGAAATACAAGAGACTAATATATGGAAAACAGAAGAGACAAGTTATGGCCTTTATACTATGAGGCTAAGTGGAGGGGTGGAACGGAGCAGAGGAATAGCTCTTTTTCATTGTAGTGCAAAATGAACACTTTAAACCAGTGGTTCTCAACCTTGGTTGCAGCAGAATCACCTGGGAGCTTTAAAAATGCTGACTGATGTCTGGGTCCCACCCTAAGAGAATCTGATTTAATTAGTCTGGGGTGAGGCCTGGGTATTGAATTTATAAAAGCTCCCCAAGTGATTTTGATATACATCCAAGGTTAAAAACTGCTGTCTTAAACTATGGATATATTTTACTTAGATTAAAAAATAAAAAGTTAACTTTTATTAACATATTATACTGCTTTTTTAAAATGGGAAAGAAAAAAAACCTACTGGGCTACAGGGTCAAAATAACAACTCCATCCTGGCGCTCCAGGCGCTGCCATCTTCCCTAGATCACTTTTGTAACTTTAGCTCCTACAGTTTAGCGCCCATGCCCACACCATACTTCTACCCTCCCCGTGGACCTTGGCTTTTCTTCCTTTGCTTTTTGTTCCTTTTACTCATCGCATTTTGTCTACTCTCACAGTTAATTACTTTTCTTTGCCTATTGATGTTGAAATTGACCTTATACGTCCGGTCCAGTCCCACTCTGCCATGATCACCCTGCATAAAACAAGGTCTTCCTTCACTGATCTTTATCATTACCTACTCTCTGTCTCATTTATGTCATGAAGAATGCCTTCATTGCTATGGACATCCAAAATTAGCTAGGAAGTCATCTGGCCACTCAGGTTTGTCTAAACTCTCCAAACTTGGAATTGTCTGAATGTACCACATTTTTAGTAGCTTACCATTTACCACAAACATTATTAACGTTATGTTCTTGAATCTTCATGGCCACTATGTGAGGTGAAGTATCAATACTCTTACTTCGCATTAGAGCAAATAGAGTCTCAGAGAGACTGACAAGCTTGGTGCTGTCCAGGCAGCAAATGGCAGAGCTTAGACTTAAACTCGGGTCTTTCAGGTCTGCTCTAGTTCTAGAACAACACTTCTGCCTTTGTTTTGAGATTTAAGTTGGTCAAATGTTCTTGGTTTCCCAATAGATGGTTAATATCTTGAAAATGAGAACCATATATCATACTTTAAAAATCTAGTAATGGGTGAAAATTCAGTGCCTAGCACATTACAGGCACGCTGAAGGTATTTGCTCATTTGATTGTGGGAATAATACTCAGGAATATTTACTGTGCCAGGTCTTTACAGGGATTGTCTCTTTTAATCACTGCAAGAAGTATGTGAATTGGTAAATTATTATTCTCCTTTTAAAAATCAATAATCAAACTTGAAAATGTAGAGAGACATGCACAAGGTCACAAAGCCTGTTGGGGTGGAGCTGAGGCTGAATCCGGAGCTGACAGAGTCCAGAGCTCAAAACTTCCTTGCCTCATTTCTTTTCCATATGAAATCGCCTAGAGTGGCTCTCATTATAAAGTCCTCTCAGTCCAGATTTATAATCATCACTCTTTAGATTCCCCAAGACACAGTAGGAAGTGAAGGCAGGAGAAAGTGTTACTAATCTGGTGGATGGTATTCACCATGGTGGGCTCAGAGTACTGTTGGAATGCAGACCCACACAAATTAACAAACCCATGTATCAACCTTTGTCTGGCAGCCCATTCCTGCTTCCTAAAAATAGCTCAAGTTCAAGAAAAGCTAACGTATTCATCAATCGGAACTTTAAATCTCATGAAAAAGAAAAAAATAATAACCTGCAAACAACGTTTGAACCTTGGTCTCAAAAGTTTTAGAAAATAAACACGCACACACAGACACACACACACACAAATACACACACACGGGTTTTTTCTGGTCACGTGGCAATGGTTGTGAAGTAAATATATCCCACTGCACTGATCTTACATCTTGTCACATTAATGTTTCAGAGCACTCAATATAAATATTAAAACTAATAGCTTCACTCTTCAGCTATTACTCCTCCATCCCCTGAAATCATCATAAAACTTTCAAAGCCTTTTAGAACATTTACACACTTGAATCTGATGGTGGGGAAAGGAGATTCACACAACGCAGCCCATAAGCTTAAATAATAGTGAAGAGCTGTTTATGGAATATGCTTTATTCATCATTTCAAGTAAAGTTTCTGTTTTGATGGAGGGGGAAAAAAATCAAAGTATAGCTGTCAAGGGAGAAGGTTGAAGTATTGCTTTTCTATACTGAGGACTTGCAAAAAAAAGAAGTCCATGAGAATCTCAGTCCAAGGTCAATCAATGCTAAGGCTGTGGGTACGTAAACAGCTAATGGATTGTAAAGACACATACCAGTGTTATGAATTTTTAAAGAGCAACTCTTCAGCACAGAACCCCATTAATCAATGATGACTTATTGGCTGGATCAATTATGCAAACTTTTAAAACATTTAATGACAGGTAATGAACAGGTCTCTGGAGGACACCAGTCAACAGTGTTTTTTGCAGTTGTAGTTACATCTGCTTAAGTGAATTGGGTAGAGGCACTCATTCCTAGGAAGTAATTAAAAGTTAAATCTAAGAGCCTGCCTAAAATGAAAGTGCATAATTGCTGTAGGCTTTATCCATACCTTAAGTAGCTACGGAAATGGGTTGCCTCCTGATGCATTCATAGGTAGTCCAGTTTGGTTTAGAGTGGCAAAGCAATCTGAGCATCAAGGAGAAAGAATTTTTGAAAGAAGAAAATGTATAGTATGGGTGATGACACACATAGGTGCTTATAATTATTTATTTTGAAACTAACTTTAAATATCAACTGGAGGAATAGACAGACAGGCAGAGATGGGGTGAAACTGCAAGATTCTGCTCAATCAGGAAACAAAGGATGGAAGGCTAAATAGGGGTTAACTAATCCCACAGAAAGTCTCCCATCATCAGTTGTGGCATTACAGGGCTTTAATTGCATATTAAAATAATAACCTGGTGAAACATGAAGGACTTTGGAGGGAAGATTTCTGAACTTAATAGCCCTTTAGAGTTTAAACATTGATTTTTCTGACTGTATAACTTGAAATAAGTCTTTATGAGAAAGAGAGAAGTTAAACATGCCATTCCATCCTAAGCATGGTTCTTTACATTTAAGCCACCGACACTGAGGCTGTATTTCTGTGTTAACATAGTTAAAGCATCGCTCAGATCAGATAAAGCCTTCCAACGGAATAGGAAAACACTAAAACTTCTGATATTCCTGTTGCTCACTCATTTTACTGCTCAGTAGAAGGACGGTAAAAAAATGAAAAGCATAAAGGAAGTTGGTTGCAAAGTGCCTGAGTTCAAGGGTCTCTGGCCTGGGATTGTTTTCTGGGTTGGAGAAGCTTCCTTAGAATTGTAACTGGATTTTCAAAATACGTTTAGTTAAGTGGTAAAAAAGGAAATATCTTAAAAACATTGCTGCTTCTTGGTTGTTTCATTTTCTCAAGAGACTGTGCTAACTACCAAACTCACATAGGAATCTTGGACACTTTGTATGTGTTTAGTAGAGCTACACTTCCCTGGTAAAGAAAAATCACAAGAGACTTTGGCATCATTTCTATCCCAAAACTGTGAGTGTATTTACTGTCATATTCATATTCATGACTAAGTAAAATGAGTCAAATACTCTAATATCCTTATGCTTTATTAAAATGTATACATCCTAATTTGTATTGATAAATAAACAGGAGCCCAGGGCTAAGAAGTAAACAGACGTGGGTTCAAATCCTAGATCTAACATTTACTGACGGTATGACTGTGGGCAATTTTCCTAACTTCTCTTGCTTCATATATCCTCATCTGTAAAGTGTGTAGCATAATTTCTACCTTGAAAAAAACATCTAGCCTGTGGGTACCCAATAAAGGCAGTGGTTATTTTCTGTCAAATCTAAAATATCCCTGGGAGCAATAATTATGGAATAACATCAGGGCAAGGGGTGTTTACTAAATTCAGGGAAATAAACATCCTTCCACCAAAGGATGTTGCCTTTTAGAATAATAATCACTGTTAACACTGAGGCATTTATCATGTATCAGGTGTTTTACCTGCACTAGTGAATCCGAGTCTGTCAACTCTTCGATGTAAGCATTTTATGACTACTGTACAGATGAGGTCTTTGGATCTCAGAGAAATTAGGAAACTTGCCCAAAGCCGTCCAGGTATAAAATGGCAGAATCGGTATTCAAAAGTAGATCAAACTGTGCTTGGACAGCGTCCACTATGCCATGATGCTGAGCTTGTAATTGGCTAAACTAAAAACAAGGGACTGAAAATACTATACTAAAATTTTTCTCCGTTGATATACATGGCTTTTGTAGAAATAAAAAGGAACAACTTTCACCATAATGGATTTCTCCTAATTGTCTAGGAAAGCAGAGATTACAATACTGGTCATGAAGTTGAAATTTATCCTAGGTATGAAGGAACAAGAGGCGATGGTGGGCAGCTTTAGTGCACAGTGTTGTGTATATGACTTACTGAGTAATTCTATCAGACAGGAGTCGTGCTGTGAGTCATAAATGGTCTGTTTCTCTGACCCAGGGGTCTTGTGTCTTCTGTCAGTTTATGTATATAAAACGATGGCAGGCTAACTTGTTAGCTTCCAAGTAGGGTAAAATCTCAGACCCTTCACAGTTTCTTACTTAACACTGAGGAGGAGAGATCATAACTGTCACACCTCCACATGGAAGGAAACATCTGAAGTGTCCCCTGATACGTAAGTTCTCAGAGTTTCCCAGCAGAATGAAGAATGGGGAGTGGGACGGTGAAGACAAAAACTTTCAGAATATCTTATGCTTGGGCCAATATTTTCCTAAAGAGAAGAGCTGGAGAGAGATGTAAATGAAAACCCAGTCAAATGTCTTTTCACATTTATCAAATGGCAAATATGAAAATTCTGGACAACGCAAGTGATGAGAAAAGGTGGGGCTGGGGGGAACCACACACGGCTGGTAGGAGTGTAAATGGGGATAATTTACACTTGAGAGGGCAATTTGGTAATATTAATAAAGTTGAAGATACCAACTCAGGGTTCTTGAAGTTCTACTCCGAGATGTATACCCTAAAGAAACTCTTGCACAAGTTACGTATATAAGAATATTCATTGTAGCACTGTTTGTAAGTGAAAATAGAAAAAAAATTATCCATAAAAAGGAGAATGAATAAATAAATTAAGGCAAATTCATAGTACCTAGCAGCTTAAATGAATAAACAAACTGACATATATCAATATGGATAAATCTCAAACATACAATATTAAACTAATAAAAATAAGTTGGTGACACATAGAGTATGATGCCATTTGTACAAAGTTTTAGATCACTTAAAACAGTGGCAAATATTTTAGGGATACATTAACATGTAGTAAAGGTATAAAAACATGCACAGGATGGGTGTTTGATGGTAGGAGAAGGAAGGGAATGGCATAAGGAAGGGTACACAGAGCTTCTTCAATTGTAGCTGTGATGTATTATTTTTTAAGCCTAGAAGCAAGGAACAAAGTATTTGTTACATTTCCTTCTATATCTTTTGTGTCTAAAATATTTCACAAAAATAACTTTTAAGGAGTATCAGCTATATTGGAAAATAACAGATAAGATTTGGAGAAACATACCCGAATAACTTAATTAGTGATACAGTGGCTTCTACCTCAGAAGATTTAAAATTGTAATGTAAAAATGGATCAATCTGATCATCCATCAGTTGGACAAAAATCATCAATCATTTCTATAGTATTTGATGCAATTCTAGAAAACTCCTCCCTTGTTTTTTGAGTTTTTTTGAGTTATTTGTGAATTATTTCACTTATTAGATAGTGCATTATTAATTAACAATAATGTAATTAATAACAATACACATAATTAAAATTAATTAACATTCATTAACAAAATAAATGAATTAAGAACTATTATTAACGGTACCTAGGTCAGAAAGTAATGTCTTGGAGCTTAACGTGGCAACAAATGGACACATACCTACCAAGACTCTGAGAATAACTACAAGGAAATCTTGCGGTGAAGGTTCTAAGCCTGGGGATCGTTTTCAGATGAGGATCCACAAGCGACTCATTGACCTGTACAGTCCCTCTGAGATTGTCAAGCAGAGCACTTCCATCAGTACTGAGCCAGGAGTCGAGGTTGAAGTCACCATTGCTGATGCTTAAATCAACATTTTTAATAAGTTGATAATCAGTTGTTTAAAAAGAAAAAAGAAAAAGGATCTTACCCTAAAGGACCAAGTATGTGTCTCTGAGGAGGAAAGATTATTCAAATTATTATTATTATTTTTCTTTTTGCGGTACGCGGGCCTCTCACTGTTGTGGTCTCTTCCGTTGCGGAGCACAGGCTCCGGACGCGCCGGCTCAGCGGCCATGGCTCACGGGCCCAGCCGCTCCGAGGCATGTGGGATCTTCCCGGACCGGGGCATGAACCCATGTCCCCTGCATCGGCAGGCGGACTCTCGACCACTGTGCCACCAGGGAAGCCCCCAAATTATTATTCTTTTACAACTATCAAATGAAATTTTTAAAAAAATTCCTTGTTTCTGATAAACAGCTTTGAATTTCTTTAAAATGGATACGTAAAGCAAATCACAATTCTCTCATGTGGGAAAGTGTTCCCAAATATCTAATTAACTTCTTTCTGAATTTCTGAGACTGAAATTTTGTGGCCTCAGTATCTCCATCTTAAGGACACTTTGGGAATCACAATATCAATTCCTTCTTATGTCATGGTCACTCTGGGGAAAAAGTGAGATGAATACGTGACTTGGTGTGGTCTGCTTACGATTTGACATGTAATCTCATCTTAAATCACAGGCCTTGATGTTGTGATCATTTCCAAGATGTGTATGGGATTTAGTGATGCCATCACTATTGACAGGATATATTTTATCCTTTATATTCTGTTTACCTCCTCTCTGAGACTTCAAAATATATTCCATACCCCACATATAACAGCACCAGTTGCCCTCTTAGCTTGAGCTTGTTAGTAACATTTACAATCTATCACTAAATGGTTATGATCTGGTTCTGGTATGGAGACCAAGACTAAATTGTTCCTTCTATTTTTTTTTTTAACATCTTTATTGGAGTATAATTGCTCTACAATGGTGCGTTAGTTTCTGCTGTATAACAAAGTGAATCAGCTATACATATACACATATCCCCATATCTCCTCCCTCTTGCGTCTCCCTCCCACCCTCCCTATCCCACCCCTCTAGGTGGTCACAAAGCACCGGTTGCTTCTATTTCTTGCCCAACTTGGCAGTTAAAAAGTCAGGGAAAAGGACTAAGAAGGAAATGTGTACAAGCTACAAACTGAGTCCTCTGCAAGCCACCTCTAGCTCTGCAAAGAGGAGATTCTAGACCCTTCTAGGCTTCAAACTTCATCCAGGTTTCCTTCCTGGACAGACCAGCACCAATTCAGAAAAAACACCTGCTCCTTGAAATTGAAGTGGTAAAGCCACCAACTTGCTGGAAGTATTCCAACTTCCAAAAGAATGATCATTTGTGATGAAGACAGTCATTAGTGGTACAAGACAGACTAAGCACACTGATTAATACTTCGCAGACACAGTACAATTGACAGAACAAAACTTGACTCAACAAAACATCTACCAAGACTCATCTTTGAAAATATTCACAGACGGTTTAAGCTGAGAGGTGAAATAGAAATCAATCCTCTTTCCTCCTATTTTACAATAGAGGAAAGCAAGTTTCAGAAAGTGTGTATCACCTACCCAAGGCCATGGAGCCAGTTAATGGGAGAGCAAAGACTAAAACTAGAGTCTTTGGACAAGTGTTACTTCCTCTACCATGTTTGATTCTGAGACTCATAATGTCATTTACTTATCAGTAGCATTATTAAAGTGATGGTTCTAGAAGTGATTTCACAGCACAAGAAAGAAATGGAGAGGCAGCAAACATGGAGAAAGCTAAAGGAGTCCAATATGATTAAATGATTTAGTAGGATATGTGTTATATGAGTTGTCAAGATGAAGGGAGTTACTTTGTGGGGAGAAGAAAAGAGAGAGCAAAAGAGTTTTTATAAGAATGTTCTACTTGCTCCCCTTTTCTGTGAAGGTCAGACTTATTCTACAGAGAGTTTAGCAGGAAACATTTTATTTGAACATAAAGAACTTTGGGGTAGTACTTTAAACAATGTTAATGATTATTGACAAATATCTTGGTGTTAAGGTTTTTGAAATTCAAGTGGTAACAAATTCTCAGTTGTATGTCCAGTTAGGTCCATTGAGTGCTTGGCTGAATTTGCTCTCCAACTTCAGAAATTCAAGATTTAATATTATTCCAACTTTACTAGTGGTAAAGAGAAACTGAGTGACTTAGCTAGAGAAGAGTTCATATTAGGGTTCCCCTTAGATGTAAAGAAAATCAAGTTGCTTTGTTCTTGGTTTTCTCCTGACCAGCCCAAACCTTCGCTACATCTTCACTGTATGAGGGGCTTGTGGACTGATTCAGCAAGGGGATTCCTTAATTAACATGAACACAAGGGGACTGATACTGTACGGGAAGGTCTCTGAGTCATCAAGTGAGTGGTAAGGATTCAGTCAGGTGTTTTATATTTTGTTCAGTTAAACTCATTAACCATCCATTGAGGACCCACTGTGTGCCAGATGCAGAGCTAAGGATATGCTTTCAAATGATATAGTCCTCACCATGATGGGGCTTCAGTCTAGTGGAACAGATAGGCCTTAAGCAAGTAATTTCAAGTGTGATGAATAGCATTAAAGGGGAGCTTGATGGGGAGAAAAACCTAGGCAAAGTCAATGTGGCTTTTACTCTAGCCTGGATGAGTAAGTTTCTGTCTCATGGGATAAAGTAACATTTTAAGTTCAGTTGCTTCTTAGAAAATAGCTATTCATTCACTTTTATAAGTAAGTACTTAGGAAAACATTTCATTGGCCTCATTTTTTATATCAATCCAAAGGAAGAATATGAATGACTAAAGGACTGTTAAAAATTTGTGGAATGACTAATTTTATACAATTAAGTATAGAATCTTTATACACTCCCTGTATTTTATGAGGATGAAGACTAAAACATTATATTTCTTTCTTTCTTTCTTTTTTTTTTTGGGTCATCATAATCCGTCCTGAACCTAGTCAAAGTTTTCATTTGAAGAGGTGTTATGGATGGTTTGGTCACATCATGGCTTGGACTTTGCCTGAGTTTCCCCAAAGAGAGACCCTCTGACAAAAGCTCGCTCACAGAAGGTTTCTTCAGAGAAGTAGTACCAGAAACAAAAGTGGGGAATGGAGGAGAGTGAAGCATAGAAGGAAGAGTTGTCCAGGGGGACGATATTGAGCTCATTACCCCTGTGGGAAACAGGCTCCCTCCTCTCAAGGGCAGCCTAGGAAACCTTGTGAGTGTGCCTTAAAATTGTCAGCGAGCCGCATTCATTCACAGGTCCCCACCCACCACAGGAAGGGTTGTCTTCTCCATCTTGGCTGAGCGGGCCCAGCAGATGTCCAATCCCTGGTGGCAGAGCAGTCCAGGACACAAAGTGAAGTGACACGAGCATCTGAGGCAAGGTGTTGTCAGGCTCCACCTGGTTGTGGCAATGTCTAGGACAAGGGACAGCACTCCCTCACAAAGCACTATTAAAAATGGTTCCTTCAAAACTATAATTCAAAAAGATACATGCACCCCTATGTTCATAACAGCACTATTTACTACAGCCAAGACACGGAAACAACCTAAATGTCCATCAACAGAGGAATGGATAAAGATGATGTGCTACATAGATACAATGGAATATTACTCAGCCATTAAAATGAATGAAATACTGCCATTTGCAGCCACGTAGGTGCAACTAGAGATTATCATACTAAGTGAAATAAGTCAGAAAGACAAATACCATATGATATCACTTATATGTGGAATCTGTAATATGACACAAGTGAACTTATCCACGAAACAGACACAGACTCAAACATAGAGAACAGGCTTGTGGTTGCCAAAGGGGTGCGGGGGTGTGGGGGAGGGATGGAGTGGGAGTTTGGCATTAAAAGATGCAAACTATTATATAAAGGATGGATAAACAACAATGTCCTACTATATAGCACAGGGAACTATATTCAATATCCTGTGATAAACCATAATGGAAAAGAATACGAAAAAGAATGTATATATACGTATAGCTGAATCACTTTGCAGGAATTAATACAGCATTGTAAATCAACTACACTTCAATAAAATAAATTTTAAAAATAGTTCCTTCCTTTCCATGGCTGGAGATGGGCGTGGTGGTCACAGCATTTACAGTGTCTAACAGTTCAGTTGGAAGTGTAGAATTTTTCATTCTGAAGCTTCTTGGGGACAATTCGTGAATTCAGGGTACAACATGGACCCAAGGGTATTTCTTAGCTGTCCAATGAGTATTTGTTAGCCAGAGCTTTAGAAAATGACAGGGAATCACTTCCAAATGCTGATGTCTGTATACTCACTCCAATATTTATCCATGTATCTATTAGACCAATATTCTCAAGCCCCTTCTATGTGCCACACTCATGCTGGATACTGAGGATAGAGGTTGAGTAAGATGTGATTCCTTTCCTCAAAGAGAGCTCTCAGTCAGTGGTAGAGAAAATTAAACAGACAACACCCCAAATGAACTCCGAGCCATATCACAGATTTGAAGAGAGTGAGAAGAGCACAACCTCCTCTTCCTGGGGGGTTGGGAAGGATTCACAGAGGAGGGAGTTTGGGGCCAGGATTAATGGTCCCTTTGACAGTAACCATACACTTTTTGTTTTTCTCTATACATAGCTGTAACTCGTTGGATGCATACAGAAACGCAAGAATCAATGTCCTAATGATTCGTATTGATTCATGATGTGGCACTAATGTGTGTGAAGTCAGGACAGTTCACATTTCAGTCTTCTGAAGAGAATGGTTAGATTCCATCACGCTTCTTAGTTGCTAAGAACTTCATAAATTCCTCATTGTAGTCTGACTTGCTTTCAGACAATAATTGTTAACTGATAAATAGGAGAATTGTCAGGTGTGGAATCAGTAGTGAGAGAAACATAGTTTCTCTGTTGCACTTACGAAGAATCGCCGATAAGACCTCTGATCCCATTAAGGGTATAAACTCTTTAGATGGAGTTGATGACAGCCCCGTGGGCTGCCCGAGTCCTCACCAGCTTGACTGTTCTCAGTGCGTGTTCAGCCAAAGGGGGATGAAATCAATGTAAGAATTTCATGGCCTCCAAGAAAATTACTGTTGAGAGATGACCCAGTTCTTTGATTGGTGTCACCAGAAGGCAGGCCTCCTTGAGAAATGAATGTAATGACAACTACCAGCTGCTTAAATTTTCTGTATCGTATGCATTTGCTTTCAAATTGCTATAGCGTTTTAGCATACACTACTACTTGCTCTTCGCCCAGATTTGGGCTCCAGGCATTTTTAAAGCAGCAGGCAAAGGCAGGCCTGGCAAAGTAGTGAGCCACTCTGCCTCTCGCAGGATGGATGACAGCATTTTTGCTTGGATCCCTTAATGATTAAGGGCTAAGAAAGCCACATGAGTTCCTTCCTCTCCATTGTGTTCTCATTCACAAGGATCACAGATTGTGGCGTGAGTTTCTACCCTGGGACCCTGAGCTCTGTAGTACCACCTCCTGTTCCTGGGCCCACACACATTCTTGCATCGGTGCGCTCTGGTCTTACTCATTCTCATGTCTGCACTGATGTGTGAGAACTCTTGAAAGGATCATATTTTGTTCCTATGAAAGACCTAGATGTATGCAAAGAGAGAAAGTGGGTTATGGGAATTGAAAAGGTAAAACAGAAAGCTAGAGCAGAAGCTATACGGCTCTTTGCAAATGAATGAAATTCCATAGGATTCTTTGCTGATGTGCCACCAGTGCTATACCTGGAAACCTCCTCCCTCTGCCCCTCCACTCCCCAGACCGTTATCTTTAACTGCCCTTACCCCACCCCTGTCATTAGACAGCGAAAGATGGTTGATAGCATATTGCAAAGATATAATAACAATAGCAACAACAGAAATCTTTTAAATTGAACTCTCTACTGGGCACTTACTATGTGCCAGGCACTGTTCTTGGCAAGTTTCACACATTAACTCATTTAGTTCTCACAACAGCACTGTGGGGACATGCTATTATTCCTCCCTTTCAGGTGAGGGACAGAGACACAGAGAGCTCAAGTAACTGACCTAAGGTTATACAACTACATGTATCCCTTTCTTAGTCACCACGGTTCTGCTTGGGGTAAAGGATCAAATAAGGAAACTATATAAGGGACTGATGTTAATTCCTATTATTTCCTTGCCAAAATGGAAAATTGGGGATTGGAAATTGTCAGAGGGAGAACATCTTATGCCATTTCCAAGGGAAAGGATTTATGACATTTAGCCTCTCTAACCTGATAACACCTTTTTTGGAATGTGTGAGACCTTAATCATCCTTGGGGAGCCCCCTGCCCAGACAGGTGACACAAAGTACTTTGCCATCCCAACCTGAATGCATGGCTACATGAACACTGTGGATTTTATATATATATATATATTTTTTTTTTTTGCTACGCGGGCCTCTCACTGTTGTGGCCTCTCCCGTTGTGGAGCACAGGCTCCGGACGCACAGGTTCAGCGGCCATGGCTCACGGGCCCAGCCGCTCCGCGGCATGTGGGATCTTCCCGGACCGGGGCATGAACCCGTGTCCCCTGCATCGGCAGGCGGACTCTCAATCACTGCGCCACCAGTGAAGCCCTGTGGATAATATTTTTGAGAAAATTGTGAACAATAAGTTCTCACCACACACCTTCTTCCTAGGGACCCACACACGGTCACACTCGTCTGCAGGTAGGGGCGTTGCCAGGTGCTGCAGGCAGGAGGGTCAGATAAGGTGTAAAGTCTAACTGGCACTGGGATCTCATTCTAACCCAAGGTAGTTGGGACAGAGCAAGTTTGTGATTTCTACATGCCTTTGGCCCAGAGGAAAGACTTTGTTTATTTAGCTATACTGAGATCTTATCTTCCCACATTCCCACTTAGAGATGTACTCCCCATGAGGAACCCGTGAGATGGGTGTCATCTGGAAGAGCTTCTCGAAGGAGCTCCTAGGGCTTTTATCATTCTTGCTATGCACCCCTGGAGACCAATGTGGAAATGTGGGCAGTACAGAAGTTCTCTCACCGCTCAATCTGACTCTGACTGCAGGCTTAAGTTGGGTTTGCTGAATGACTTACCCGTTTACAGTAGCCAAGAGTTGAGTATAACATGGTAGAGCATTGGGTGACCTCCCTAAAAGGCAGCCACACAACTGGGCCCTTCAAGGTCCTTTGGGGAACTCCTTGGAGAAAGCGATAGAGCTTAGCTGATTGGCAGTGAAGGCTGGGCACTGATGCCCACCTGCTGACCAGAAGCTTGAAGCGGAAATGGTGTGAGTCCACGCTCTGTGCTTGCATGCCTCATGTGTGTGCTTCATGCATTTGGGAAGAGGCAGCCCCACATCATAAAACCTCCCTGAAAGCCACCGAGGTACCTCTCTAAGAAATGTAATGGACTGTACTGAAAGCCTAACTTTGACTGATGTGAGGTTTGGGATTCTACCCAGGTAAGAATCCATGCAGCAAGGAAACCAGAGAAGGCGGATGACCCAGAGTAGGGCCAAACTGTTTACCAACAGATGTGATTTTGAAAATCTTCCTTAACTGGTCATGGCAGCGGAAAATATCCTGCTGTTAAACGCATCTGCAATCCACTGCTCTCCCAGTCCACCTACAAAAATTTTGACCTTTAAAGAAATGATGGAGAAGCTGGTGATTTTTTTCTATGGCATTGAAGCTCAGTCTATTTTAGGCTCCAAGGCAATTGCAGCCCTCTTTGCTCCCTATTTCGCATCACTTTTAAGTCTTGTCCTGGCCACTGTGAACCCTTCAGCACTTCTCTTTGTGCAATCACTCGAGTCAAGATCTGTGATTTGCAGATGACATGTACATTTCTTGGCTGATGGTTGCTGAAGCAGTTTGCAAACTTAAGCCTGTTAAGGGGTGGGGGGTGGCGGAAGAGCAGATTACAATTGAAAAACTGTAATGCCACCTTAAATTTCTATTTTCATGCAAATATATAACTGCTTTCTCATTATTTTGATTGAAAGAAAGGTAACTCAGTATTCCTGTTGGCATGAATTACCATATTCATGATTTTGATGACCAAACAACTGGCTGATTTCTGTTGTTTGTCACTCCTAGGAGAGTGTAATACTTTAGAAACCTGGGTGGGGGGAAGGTGTTATTAAAAATAGTCTTTCACCCCCAAAATGTCCAAACACAAAGATAAAATCTTAGGTTCCTCTCATTATGACAATCTGTTACAAGGATGCATCAAATGACACTCAGCTTCCTGAGTTTTAGAACAATGATGGCTGTATTTTGGATCATCTTTCATGTGCATATCTACAAAATATGTAAATTACCAAATCTATGAGAAGAGTTACTTCAGTGTCATTTATTGAAATATTCACTCACTTAAAAAAGACCATCTTAATGAAAAATAACCCTTATTTGATTTTTAAGCAGACATGACATATGTATAAATATAATGTGATCTGAAACACACATTAATGAGATTTCCAGCAAAAGGATTACTAAGGTTCTGTGTTCAGACACCGAGAAAAACCAAATGGGTGTATCAAGCCCCCATTCCTAATCTTCAAAAGCAAATTTTTTGAAGTGTCTCAGTTTTGCCACACACCCAAACATCTGCATATGGGCCCAGATTCCTAATCCTGTCACACCGTGAGGCTGCAGATTAAGGGAATGTATAAACAATGCCTCTGTCGCGACACATAAATATAGACTGCTAAATCAAGTGCGGGCAGGCTTTGTGAGAGAGACTCCTTATCTTAGGCAGACTTTGCACTAAACATTGTTCAAATCCTAAAAAAGTTACAAACAAAAAAAAAAACCCAGTGGTAGCCTCTGATATTTTTCTCCCTTTATCTAATTCAAAGGAAGGTCATTGTAAGTAGAAACTACCATATAAAGGTTTCAATAACAAACAGGAAGCAGAGAAAAGGAATTAACATAGGGCTTCCCTGGTGGCGCAGTGGTTGAGAGTCCACCTGCCGATGCTAGGCGATACGGGTTCGTGCCCCAGTCCGGGAAGATCCCACATGCCGCGGAGCGCCTGGGCCCGTGAGCCATGGTCGCTGAGCCCGCCCGTCCGGAGACTGTGCTCCGCAACGGGAGAGGCCACAGCAGTGAGAGGCCTGTGTACCGCAAAAAACAAACAAACAAACAAAAAAAAGGAATTAACATATAAAGAACACTCCATCATGTATTAGATACTTAACATACATTATTCCAGTTCATGAGAAATCAATAAAATAAGTATTCATTGAGGTTTCACATTTCAGTGTTCTATACTGAAATTATATTACCTCGATGGTTTCTATGTATCTGTCCCCTTTACCCCTTTACTACTCTTAAAACATTATGTTAGATATGAGAATTTTTGTGAAGGAGTCCCTGAGACCTTTGCAAGTCCCCAAATCCATAAAACTTCTACAAGGAACCAAGTAGAGAATAAAGTCAAGGGATTGAGTTAAATGACTCATTCCTGCCTCCCAGTTCAGGCAGCTCAGATTCATGTCTCAGCAAAAGTACAAATAACTATATGTTATGGGCTTTCAGAGTCATTTAAGCACATTCAAAACCATGGATGTTAAATCCACGATTGCCAAGAGCTTATTGTACTACCCGTGTCAGCACGGTACTCGATTGTTATTTTCAGTGACAATCAAAATAGCTTCCATTTAAATTAACCACCACAAGCTTTTATAGGAATTCAAATTTCTGACTACTCTATATTTTGTTTTGCCTTTTGAATTCTATTTGCCCAAAGCCAACATAAGGTAAAAATCTACATGTCTTGATGGCTCCTTAGAGAAATTGCAGAAAAATCATTAGGACAACAACATTCACAGAGCATGGAGCAAAGGCTGAGATGTGTCCCCTTGTAACTTTCCAGAACAAGAAACTGTAGAAAATATGATTGTATTTTCGAGTGTATAAATCAGCCATTTAAATTGTGAAACGTAAGTCACAGTTCTATTGATTTTGTTACTGGTGAAAAATCACAAATGTCCCATTCACATAGAGAATAAAAGCAAAGAAAAGTATGATCACTTTGGGCTGTCTCTACCATTGATAACGTCTACCTGGCTTGGGTCACGTTTGCTTCCTACAGAAACTTGTGTGTTCATGTCAATATTTGCAGAATTTAGAGTTGCTCAGAACACTGATTTTTAAAATTCTAATTCAATTCTCTCAGTCTACAGTTGGGTTCTATTTGTGGTAACAGTGATAATTCAAACATATGTCCAAATAAAAGCCTGTCTTTTGGTATCTTTGAGATTAGTCACACAGCAACTACCTCTTTAATAGCCTTGTCTAAACTTCCTGCTCTATATGCTTCCTCCCCGTCTCCCCGACTCCGTCACCTTTTCCTTCACATGGTTCTGAATTCCTGGGAGAGGCCTGAAAGCAGTCCCAAATGTCTCAGGGCTACGAACACCAACCAAGTACAATGCTTCAGACCATCAGCAGTGATTCATGGGCCCTTACGAAAGCCCCATATGTCAGTTGCTACATAAATGCTCAGTATCTTTCATCACAAAACTCAACAACATACCCAGAACAGAATGCAGAAAGAGTACACACATCCCGTTTTATAAGGCCCACGGTGGGGAGGCTCTCGTATGCTTGCCCCAGACACTTCGTCTGCTACCATAACTAAGGCAGGGCTGCTCTGCCCTCCGTGTTTGGTTGGATAGTGGGTTGAGATGACCCGGAATGGTAGGATTGGGGATAGAATGGTTTAAAACAGCAGAAATGTCCCCTGGGACAGAAACCGACATCAGCCCTGAACAGAGATCTGATCCTGGCCAGATTCTCTTGTGTAGAAGTTACACCAATGCAGCAATTTACTTGTTGTCCATGAGAGTTAACATAAGCTGCTTCCAGTGGTGTTCAAAGTGCTCAGCCGAACAGCGTGGGCTTTGGGGAATTGGAGAGTTCTCCTCTTCCTGTGTTCTTATGTATATGTTATTTACCATAAAAGTCAGAGTCCACGCTGGTCACTTTTACATGAATGAGTTCATGTGCCTAATTCCTAAATCCCACATATCCTTCTTATTCTTTTTCTTCTTCTTCTTCTCTTTTTTTTTTTTTTTTTTTTTGCCCCAGGACAGTAAATAGAAGCTCAGAGAAGTAAAGAGGCTAACCCTGAGTGCAAAGGACTTTAAAGATTGCAAGTCCCAGGTACCCTGCTTTCCTAGGCCAGAGAAATATAAACACAGTCTTGTAGACAGAATATCTTTGGCCTTTAGAAAAATAACTCTAGCTGGAAAATGTGGTTGTCTTCCTCTATATAAATCCATATCGTAGCCATATATTAAAAGAATGTATTTCACAAAAAAATCATCATATTTATAAAAGGGATTTTCGTAGGCAAGGAGGACTAAATAAATTAGAAATTGGTTTTATCTTTGGTTGCCTTTCTAAGTTCCTTTGAACATCAAGCTTGTGAGCATGGACTCATTTGCATGACTAGCTTAACTAATTTATCTGATTATAAGGTCTACATCTGCAGAAAATTAGATCAGAAGTGTTTCTTGTTTCAAATTCCATTTTCCTCTGGAAATAACTAATCACAAGGGTTTACACAACTTAAATAAATGTAACCAAATATACTCGTACTTACTGAAACTGCGAATGATCTGGTGATACTGAGGAAGCAATTACAATCTTAATTGGCATCAAATGATAGGAAATTAGTTTCATGGTAAATATTCATTCTCTCTGTTATCAAATCTATTATTTGCATTAGAGATATGACATTTAGCGTTGTAGAAGGAGCCCAATTTCATTTGTTTTCCTAGAGCATTTTAATTGAGGTTTAGAAACCAATCTTTTGTAGAGAATGCAGAGGAGAATTTTGCTGCTTTGATCAGATAACATCAAAACAAATGCCAAGCATTACCTATTTTTAATGTTAAGGTTCCCTGAATAAAAATTAGTCTCAGTTGTTCAAGTGCCATTTGAGTGAGATCCAAAATAAAAAAAGTCAAGTTCAGTGAAAAATTTGACCAAGGCAGTGTTTGGTTATCAATTGCTGTATAACTAACATCCTAAAACGAAGTCACTTGAAATCATTATGTATTATTTATTATTTCTCATGGTTCTGTGAGTTGATTGGGCTCAGCTAGGTGGTTTTCACTGGGAATTTCTCTCAGGACTGCAGCTGGGGTTGGAGTCATCTGAAGAACTGAGTTGATATCTAAAATGGATTCTTTCCTCCCACATGTCATTTGGGATGGATGGAACAGCTGGGGGCTGGCTGGGCTTCCCTCTACACGTGGCCAACTTGGGTTCCTCACAGCATGGGAGTTTCAGGGCAGTCAGGTTCTTACATGGAAGCTGGCTTCTCCCAGAGCAAACATTCCAAGAGAGCCAGACAGAAGTCGTAAGGTATATAGGAACCTAGCTTAAGAGTCCAAGCAGCATCACTTCTGCTCTGTCCTACCAGTCAAAGCAGTCACATGCTAGTTCAGAATCAGTGGGGTGGAGGAACAAACTTCAGCTCTAGGTGGAGGAATGACATGTCCATATAGAGAGGGAAGGAATTGGTGGTGGTCATCTTGAAGACAAAGTATCACAAAGAAAGCAAACAATATTCATACTTATGTCTATCAGATTATTTTGGAGGATATTCCCACTTAGTTTCTCCATATAGAACATGTGGATATTCAAGACAAATAGATATATTAGGGAAGGCCAAATGTTGGGGGAAATTTCTGTAAGCTGCAAGTTCCCAGTGAGGGCATGACATTTCCATTCCTCTCTACAGGAGGGAAAAATAAGGAAGGAAAGTTTCCAGCCTTTCACCACAAACTCCCTCAATCCTCCCATTGGGAAAAGGAGAGATTTATGTGGGAGTGTGTTTAGAAGAATTAGTTGAGCTGGTGAGACTCAGCTTCTGTTGGGCTTTTCATTCCTCCATTTATAGGTGGCCTGCAGTGCTGCTTGGCAAGGACTAAAGGGCAGTTCTGCCCAATTCAGGGCTGGGATGTTGGGCCCTCACATCTGTGATATGTTTTCTAGTCCAGGGACTGGCTGACTCTGATACCTGATTTCTCCATCTTGGTTCACACCTTGGGGGTTATTTGTAGTCCCCAGCTCCAACAGTAAGATTCTCAAACACTCATTCCTTCTCAGAACAATTTCTGGGGATAAAATTTTAGTTGAAGAGCACTCTTTTTCTTCCCGCTACCATCTATTGGACGCTCATTTTGTGTCAGGCGCTGTTCAATGTTTTACATTTCTTAGCTGGCTTAATCTTCACAGCAACTCTGTGGAATAGATATTGTCTCCCCGTTTTTCAGGTTAGGAATCTGAGGCCCAGGGTCACACAGTGGCCATATTGCAAGACAAGGTTTTAAGCCCAGGTGGCCGACCTTCAAAACCTGTTTGTTATCACTATCCCGCCCTGCATCATAAACCAGCTCCATGCATGCTTTCATTCATGTGTATTTTCTGACTGATGATATTTTCATGTGACTTCTTTGTTTCAGAAAGTTTTTACATCGAATGATGACAATGATAATACTATTAATACATATTGTACACTTCCTATGCATCAGGCATGACGCTACAGATTTCCAAGGATGAACTCATTTAATCTGCACAGTAATCCTGTGACTTAGGTACTATTAGTGCTTGGTGGTTTCTTTTTGTTTTTGAATTTTATTTTATTTATCCTTTTGTACAGCAGATTCTTATTAATCATCCATTTTATACATATTAGTGTATGCATGTCAATCCCAATCTCCCAATTCATCACACCACCACCTCCACACACCTCTGCTTTCCCCACTTGGTGTCCATACGTTTGAGTGCTTGGTTTTTACAAATAAGCAAACTAGGCACAGCAGGTCCAAGGTCATGCTGGAGGACGCTGGGAAGAATGGTTTCTGGGATACGGGAAAGTTCTCTTGCACCTCAGTGTCTTCTCTACTTGTTTGCTGATGTCTGATACTCTTCATTGGAAGACACAGCGTAGAAAGAAAGCTTAATATTTATATACACACCGAAAGGTATGGCATTGACTTAACACCTCACTACAGGTATCAGGAATGCAGTCTCAAGAGTAGGCTCTGATGGGGTGATAGGCAAGGTATTCTGGGGCAGGGGATACCCTGAGAAAGGAGGCAGCACGAAGGGAGAGGAGAAAATAAGACACAAATGAGGAGATGCTGATTTCCTTCCACTCCAAATCTTTCCAGGGAAGGCCCTTTTCCTATTACATTCTTACCCAGTAACTCATCCTTTCCCTAGAATTCTTGAAAGCAGGAGCTATTGAGAAAGTAGCCTGTCTGAAAGTATACTTCCTGCTGTTTATCTGCTTCCAGAACTGGCTGAAGTTTACTTTTTGGTACTCCAGAGACCTAGCTTCCTCTTGCCTTCTTCCAGTGTGGTCTATTTAATCTCCTGTTGTGTGGGAAATTATGTTCAAAATCTCCGTGATCCTCTGTCCATAGTAAGTTATGCATGTAGTGACAAGTACATGCCACAAGGTCTTGAGATTATATCTGCAATGTGTTGCTGCCGACTGTTGATCAAGATAGGCTGGAAGAAAAACATTATTTTCAGGTGTGAAAAACCATCACCTTTATCAAATAATTTTTCTTGAATTTTTCCCAAGACGTTGTAGCCTATTTAAACTTGGGAGGTTAAGTTTGCAGCATTCATTATGACTGAAAATTTAGTTCACACGATCGTGATGCTCTCTTTATTAGGTGTTACTGTTAAACAATATTAAAATAAACACAATGTGGCTGGCCTTTTGTAAGCTACATGGCATGTTTACTTCTTTGCCTGGTTTCTTAATTGCATTTATTCATCTTTCCAACTACCAGTGCCGTGGCCACCCACAGTATTTGCTATTTGGGGGCATGTGGTTTACATTTCATATTGTCCAATGATGGCCTTTGATGGAGGGCATCTTATTTGAGTGGTTTGTAGTGTGTTGTGGTCTGAATTCTTGGCTGGCTGTTTGTCACAATGCCAGCTCTTGTCTCTGCATTCTATCTTTAGAAATGGAGGATGGTGGCTCTTTAAAACTCATTTAATTAAGAATCCCATGACAGTAGAGGAGAGAGACTATGGAAACACCAAAGTATACCTCTCAGCTTTTTTAAATCATGTGAGGATCATGAAAATGATTGAAGGCGAAGTGTTCAAAGAAGCCAACTGTGAGATTAAAGACACTATGCCTGGTTATTTAAAAACAATGGAAAAGGTAAACTTCCTTACTCATCTTGTTCCAAAATATTGGAACAGATTGAGCTGTCCAGACTCAGTTTTAGGAGCAACGCCAAACACTGATCGAGGCGTTCTCAGTATCGTTAAGATTTTTAAAAACTGTACAAGCAATATTGAGGACAAATTTGAGTGCAGGAAAATTACACATAATCCCATTGCCCTAAGACCCATTTTTGCACACTAATCATCTTTGTCCCTACGTAGATCAATGTTTATTTCATAGTTACGTCATAGAACATATTCTATTCTCTAGGCTTTTATCTTTTAACATAGTATGTGATACATTTGTTCCATGTCACCATCTGTATCAAAATTTGTTTAATAAGTTCCATGTTTTCACAGAAAGAAACATGCACAATACCTCCCTTATTTTACTGTTGAATAATAACCTTAGAATGAGTTTTCATAGGTGAGGTTATTGGTTCAAACTGTATGACCATTTTAATGGTCCTTAATAACTCACCATATTGTTTTCCAAGGAGGTGCAGGACTTGTACACGCCACTCCAACAGAATGAGAGTAGTAATTTAATTTCAATATAACAGTGGTTGCTACCACTGTTATGATATTTTCTCCTGTAATGGAGACCCTGAAAATTTTAAACCAAACCCAACTGATTATCATCTTTCAGGAGCTGCTGCTGAGCCAACACCTTGGTATCTTTGTTCTTGGGAAGAAATGAGCTAAGGAGGAAGAACCAGCTAAAACGACCACTGGACAATTTTTACTCACTGGATCCACCAGGTAAGAAGCTTTTCAGAGTGGCCCATGGTATCTTCTGGCAAGGAGCCAAACATACCAGTGCTACTTCAGGCCGCGGGCTGGGAAGACAGGTACAGTCTTGTCGGCGTCAAGGAAGAACATGGGTAGCAGGAGACCTAAGAGTGAATGAAAATCGAATTATCTGTACTTCTAGGACTTGTCTATTGAGAAACAGAAGCACTGGCAACCATTTACTACCAACAAGAGGCAGTTCCAAGAGAAGAATATAAAATATGCTCTGCTCAACCCCAAGGAACTCGGAGTGTCTCACAATGGCCGATTTATTATTTTTACCCTGTCCAGTGACATGGAAGGATGCATCAGGGAACTGCTAGCCTCTGCGATGAATAACTTAAGTCAGGCTGCAACATGTGAAATAATTCAGCTGACCAGGATTTATAACACTAGCTGGATTTTTCGCTTTCTTTGGGGTTCATGAAGCATGGTTTTGTGAGATACCACAGGAGTCCTGTGATGAAGTTACATATCTATTTCTCTTCCTTATTTTTATTTTTTGGTATTTTCATATTATTTTATTGCCTAGTTCAGATGTCTTTCTAAGCAGGGTCCGGTCTCCTAGGGGACTCATCTCTTCTGACTTTGAAGATTAGAACCACAGATGGATAAGACTTCTAAATACTCTGTGTTTGTACTCCCTTCTTCACATATCTAGTCCCAGATGGTTTTGACTGCCTGCTGCTGTGTGGACTGTGTTAGGCTGCATTAATTTTGCTCAATTATTTACGTGCACTTGCCCAAATAAGAGGGTAGCAATGTAGCACAGGTGTACAATTCAGTCCATCTCAATCCCCAGGTCCTATGTCAGTTTGCAGGACGGCTGGCTAGATTTGCGAAGGGGATCCCATCCTCTGTCGTTGGAGAACACGGCTCACAGGAGCTACCTGTGGCAGGACTCTTGTCTTTGCAGGTGAGGTCCAGGCACAATTTCATGGCACTAAGGAGAGTCTTAATCTTTGTGCTCCAGGAGACTCAAAAGCCTAGGTTACTGGATAATCACACATCCTAATCTCTGTACACTACATGGGTGTTAGAGCTGGAAGGGACTTCAGAAGAACAGCTGGTCCTCATTTTTCAGAGGGCCAATGATTTGCGACATTCCTTTTTAGGTGTGTGTGTTGTCATTCGGAAACCGTGAAAAGCTATCCTTTCCTAAGTTATTCTGTGGCCCTTCCAATTTCTGTTTTAACTGGGAAATTTTAATGAGATCCTTCAAGCAGTTAAAAAAAGGAGAAAAACACTTGCGGAAGTGGAATTCAGAGAGTAGCTATGGTTTTTCTTTGTTGACAAATCCCCTTTTGACTTCTTAACATTGCTGAATCAAATCCCAGTGTCTTAGGAGGTTATTGCCTGACCACAGGTTAAATATTTTAATATTCACTGATTGGGGGAAAGTATCATGGGTAACTAATGCAAGATCCTTGAATGCCGAAGGCATTAGTGGCTCCATAAAATGTAAATGCATTCTTAATTATCTCAAGTCACTGCACGCCCAAGTAGTTCTTTTACAAGAAAAACACAGCTTACTGATAATGAGCACGAAAATTACTAAGAGATTGGTGGGGTAAATCTCTTAAACCTCTTTTCTTTTTTTTTCTTCTCCAAATTTTGATGTGACTTTGTTAATTTGCATGTGCGTCCCTTTCTAGATTGTACAGATAAACATAGTGCCTCACAAGGGATTTGGGGGGTTGGAATTACAGCAGTTTCTACCTGCGGGCTAGCTCAAAAGATTATTATTATTATCATCATGACTTATTTTATTGGGTCCATGAAGCTCTGGGAGTCTTAAGAAGCCCAGGCTATACCCCGTAGTTGCACAGTGATTTTATTTTTAAGTGTGCATTTTATCTGTTACCTCATTTTATGGCCACAGCATCCCCATGAGGCAGGTATTTTATTGCCATTTTTCAGTTGGAACACTGAAACACAGCAGAACAAATGACTTATCTTTGGCCATTCAACGTGTAAATGGGAATTGAAGGCTGAACCTCAGGTCCTCCAGCCTTCAGCCCTGTGCTCTCTCTAGAAAGCATCCTCATTTCTTCAAGCCCAGTAAGAGAAGTGATTTGAAAGCCACCTTCTCGGGCTATCGGAAAGTGGTTTACCCGAGGTGTTTCTTCACCACTCTCCTTCTTTAATGTCACCTGACACCAAAGACCTCATTATGGGAAACACTGAACGTGGACCTGACTAGTCTGCTAGTCAATATCCTGCCGTGGATCAGACAGTTACCAGAGCCGATCCCTCTGATAGGGAGTTCCTGGGGGTGGCAGACAGGGTCCTTAAGGGAGGTCCCATCCACATCCCATGAACCGAGGCGGGGCTGGTCAAGGATCCTCGCTGACATCTGGGGATGTGCACAGAAGTAAGATCATTCACTGTGAGGCTGAACACCATGCATGACATCAGGCAGAAGAGCGATGCTTCCGACCATCAACAGTGAAGTCTCTTCTCACGCGTCAAAGGCCCGAGACACCTCTGCCGACACGCTGACCCCGAGTGGCTGTGACTTCAGCAGGAAGGGGCAGTATCACCTACCTGCTTCTTGAGCATCTTAACTGGGCTGTCCACTAGGCTTCCGCACACAAGCTGCTGGGCAACCTGACACTCCCAGACTTCGCCTGGGTTTCAGAACAAAGTTAAGATCTTTGAAGTCTCTGAAATCTGGGGCAGTCCTACCACGACTGGGAGCTGGAGAGGCAGAGGAGATGATCTCGTGGGGTTGAGCTCCTCTGCAACCCTGTCCTCTTCCTCAGGGCACACTGTTCTCGGCCCTTCTTACTTGTGCTTTGTGCTGTCTCTGACTGCCTTTAGCCTCATGTGTTCCCTCCCACTACCCCTGAGAGGCGGACCAGCTCCACCACGCGAGGCTGATACCTGCACTGGTTTTATGGGCTTGGGATCTTTGCAGTCAAAGGGCCCTGAGTTTAGAAGGGTCTCGCCCTTGATTTAATGCTCTGTTGTTGTTGTCTTGAATTTCTTAATAAATTTTGAACAAGGAGCCCCACTGTTTCATTTTGCACTGGGCCCCATATATCACGGAGCCAATCCTGCCAACACCACTGGGTTTTCTGGCATCCCGTGTCCCAGAGCTGGGAGGAAGCTTAGAAGCCATTGTCTGCTTCCATCCTTGCAGTTTACAGAGAAGAACAGGGAGAGCCACCATTAGGGTGACTGGCCCGAGGTCACCCAAGAAGTTAGAGGCAGAGCTGCAGCTGAGACCAGCTGGCTTCACGGCTAGCTGGGTGCTCTTTCTCCTGTACCGTGATCGTAAAGCCCCCTCCCGAGCACAGGAGCAGGTCTACCTCGGAGTTGGGCATGGCAGCTGTGGTGTCTCTCTCAGACACCTTTTACCTCCTTGGCCATAGGGACAGCAAGGGACAGTGACACCAACCTTTTGCCCTACCAGTGTTCCTTCCTTGCCTACATAAAGTAACTCTTAAAAGCTTGGAGAAAACAACAGATAAGGGAGAACTTTGGCCTAAGACAAGAGTTTCAACCACAGCATCAAAACAAAATTTTGTCTCAAAGAAAAGAAATGTCCCAAGAAGATTATTATTACTACTAATTAAATCAGTGGTACCTGTGAAGGATTCGTACTCATACTTACATAACCATACCTGTGAGTGTAATTACCTTCAGAGAACATCATTTTCACTGGAATGATGGTGTGCTTTCTGGTGTGCGAACTGTGCTTGCTACTGAGTACCTTCAGGTACGTGATGTCATCTGCTGTGTGAAGAAGAGTGGCTGAGAACCGAGGGTATGCTAGGCTTACTCCTCTCAATTCTCCAAGATTTATGCTAAACCAGATCAGGAGAAAGGCACCTATCTGTGTCACGTCCCACTAATCCCCTACGTTGAATTGTCTATACAGAGTCACAGGCATACCTCGTTTTATGGCACTTGGCTTTATTGTGTTTTTTACAAATTGAAGGTTTAGGGCAACCCTGTGCTGAGCAAGTCTACCAGCATCATTTTTCCAATAGCGCTTGCTTGCTTTGTGTCTATGTGTCATGTTTTGATAGTTCTTGCAATATTTCAAACCCCCCACCAGTGAAAAGATTATGACTCGCTGAAGGTTCATATGAGGTTAGCATTTTTTAGCAATAAAGTATTTTTAAATTAAGGTATATACAGTTTTTTTTTAGACATAGTCCCTTGCACACTTAATAGACTACATAACTTTTATATATGACTCACATTACTGCGATATTTGCATTATTGCGGTGGTCTGGAACTGAACCTGCGATATCCCCAAGGTATGCCTGTATAATTTCACAGTATTCCAGATTACTTGCTGAGAGCTAATTCAACACACTTACAGCACTACTGAAACATCTTGGTACATTGGGTGGCATTGCTATCAAAGACCTTGTACATTATGTACATTCAAGGTCCTTCATACTAAGATTCACCCAAACTTGAGACCTAATGGTAAAGTTTATTCCTTCTGGTGATGTGGTAGACACAGGGAACTGTGTGACCCATTGCGTGTCCTTCACTGATTGTTTTGGTTGCTAGGAAGCAAAGATGCTCAGAACCAGGTTTTCTTGTTTTCAACTACTCACTCCTTTATAGTTTAATAAATGTTTCCCTTCTTGGCTTTTTATTTTAATAAATTTAAAAGCTACAGAGACATGCAAAGAATAACATAATAAGCACCTATAGTCCCGATTCTCACAATTAACATATGTTAATATTTTCCTGTATTTGTTTTCAGTAGTTATTTTTAAAGACATTACCACTTAGCTAATGTCCACTCCCACCACCCCCATCCCACTCTCCTTCAGTGTTCCCATGGTCAATCACTGAGACAAATTTGTTGTGTATTTTAGAGTACATTTTCCATACTTTTGCACACAAATATGTGCATTTGTAAAAAATATTTTTGTGTGATTTAAACATTTACACAAATGGTATACTGTAGATACAGTTATTCTTCTTGCATTTCACATTTTTCAAGATCTGATTATGATACGTGTAGATTTAGCTCATTCCTTCAATTGTTGTGAAGTAATCCATCATACCAATATGCCATATTTTATTTATTCCTTTACTCAATAAGGAACATTTAGGTTATTTCTGACTTTTTCCTGTTTCAAACAATGGTATTGTGAACACCCTTTAATATGTTCTTTGTTACACACATGCAGGGATTTCTCCAGGGTGTGGATGTGTACACATAAATATACACATGCATAAGAATTTCTCCAGAATATAGAGCAATGAGTAAACCAACCAGCGAAGGAGTTTCTGAGTTACTGTCTTTATTACATGTGTCTTTTATTCCATGTTAATAGTTTTCACCTCCAGTGTCTCTGAATTTGTTCCAAGCCTTTTTTTTTTTTTTTTTTTTTTTTGGATACTTCATATCCTTTTAAGGATTAAGTTTGTCTAAATAAAAAGAACTAGCTATGTCATTAAATCTTTTAAAGATTTGTGAAATATACATAAGATGAAGTATTAAAATGGATGTGTCCATCACCGTCTACTTTCTGCAGGGTCAATATGCAGATGCTCTGGAAAGAGCAAATGCTTCATTTTTGGCCAAAGTTTATTGTTTGGAAGGAAGCTCAAAAGAAAAAAGGAAACAAAATCAGTTTTCAAAACAGGGAATTTCAAAAGAAATAGCGAAGGAATAATCAGAAGAGATCGAAGTTATCAAGAATTCACTGGGCAGCAGCACTTCCTTCTTCTTCATATTCTTTTGTTCTCGTTTCTTTGACCTCCTGGAAAGGCTGTGGGATGGTGAATGGGATCCTCTTTTGTTATCAACGTTGGACCAAAGTGCTGGCGTGCACTTTCTCCTCTCGCTTCTCTCCTCCCCAGAAGGGTTTTCCCTGTTCTTCCCCTCTTTTCCAAGGTATCAAAGAGCTTTCCCATAGCATCAGCCCATCCCAGCAACCAAAACAAGGGCTTCTATTAACTGGGCCTTTGACTGCAATAAGGAGAAACCAACTCATTTGTATTAAACCATAAGGAACTTTTATTATTTCACAGAAGTTCCAAGCTAGGGAAATTCCAGGGTTGGTTCTTTAGTGGCCCAGGGGCATCATCGAGGACCACATACTTTCCACCTTTTTGTTCTGCCACCTTCAGTGTATTTCCCTTCACACTTGAGACTAACTCCTCAATGGCTGCAAGATGGCTGCAGGACTTCCAGGCATCACACCCACCATGATGATGTCCAGTGAAAGAAGAGGGGCTATTTCTTTCTGTATGTTTTTTCAGCCAGAGAGGGAAACCTTTCCCAGAAGTCCACCAGCAATACTGCCCTTAAGTCTCATTGATTAGAACTCCATCACATGACTACGCTAAACTGCTCATTGGTGAGGGGAGCAAGACCACAGTGTTTCCCAAATCAAGATGTTAGCAAATGTGTGGTGATTTTTTGTTTTTTTTTGGTGATAATGACTGGAGAGGCTACTGACATTTAGTAGGTGAGGTCCACATATGCTAAACCAGCTTTAATGTGGGGGATACACAACAAAGAATATTTCCACTTGACTCCCAGTAGCACCCATATTTAGGCTAGCTGAGACAAATCATAATTCATCTCCTGGGGATAGACATAGAGTAGGAACCAAATTCTCTGGAAGCATGTGGCCTTATAGAGGAGGGTGGTGGCTTCTTTACAACACTGAGGTATCTATTGTAAAGGAGGAGAGGAAATCAACCCTTCCTCATAAGACTCCAGCTCTGCACTATGGGCACCTGCTGTCCCAGAAGGAAGTTAGAGACCTGCACAAAGTCACTAACAGAGTGTGCATCTGGCTCCCCTATGTTCTCCTCCTTAAACCAGGGACAAGTGGGTACAACACAAACTCAGTCACATCTGGGGAAGGACTGCTCTCCCCTTAACCTGACCTCAGGTGACTACACCTGTGATAATGTGATTTAGTAAGAAATACATATTTTGGTCTTTGTCCCTGGTTCCTGGCCACTGCCCCTAAAACTTTTTGTAATTTCCTATGTGATAAAGGTGCTAAGAGCATCTTTTGTTCTAAATTTAGTCTTTGACTCTAGCTCCTGATACAAAGCTCCTAAATCTCTTGGAATTTCCTGGGTGCTAAAAGCATCTTTTGTTCCAGTGAGACAACTCTTAGTGCAATCTTGGATAGCTTCAGGATGGGGGCTGGTCATCAGAAAGCTCAAGCCATGATTAGAAGCTTGGAACTCAGCCCCACCCCGCATCCTCTTGGAAGGGGAGAGGGTCTGGATATTGAGTTAATAATTGATCATGACTATGTGATGAAGCCTCCATAAAAATCTCTGAAGTATGGGATTTAGAGAGCTTCTGGGTTGGCGAACCCATTCACGTATGAGGAGGGTGGTATACCCCAACTCCATGAGAACAGAAGCTCCTGCACTCATGACTCTTCTGGACCTTGTTCTATGCTTCTCTTCATCTGGCTGTTCATCTGTATCTTTTGTTATATCCTTTATTTTATAATAAACTGGTAACATAAGTGCTTCCCTGAGTCCTGTGAGCCATTCTAGCAAATTATTGAGCCTGAGGAGAGGGTCTGGAAACCCTGGTTTATAGCTGGTTGGTCAGAAGTACAAATGACAAACTGGGACTTGTGTTTGGCACCTGAAGTAAGGTGGGCTTGTGGGACTGAACCCTTAACCCATGGGATCTGACCCTAACGCCAGGTAGATAGTGTCAGAACCAAATTGAATTGTGGGAAACCCAACTGGTGTCAGAGATTTGTTTAATGTGGGAAACCCTACCCTCACATACGCACTTGGAGTACAGAAGTATTCAGTAAAACAAGAGTATTTTCCGCTTACAACTCTTCAGAGGCTTTGGGTACAGATGACATTTAGCCTCTTCTTCTTCATGTTGTTGAACCATTAGCATGGCTGTGATTTTGTGGCATTATGGCACAGGGGTTGATAAAAGTCCTCTGTGGGCTGAGGCATTACTCACAAGAGAAAGAACACTGAGCTTGGAGTCTTACAAACACAGCTGGTTTTGCTCTGCCATACCTACAATATGACCTTTACTTCTTTGAGTTTAGTTTCTCATTGGTCAAATACAAGCAATATTATCTGTCCCGCCTTTTCCCCAGGGCTCGGCACATAGCTGAGAAGGTAGAGTAAGCCCTTCAGAGTTGTTGATGTTCAGATTCCTGCTGGCAAAAATCTTACACACAAGGCATTAGATATTTTCATTATGAAACATGCAGGTACCACAAGTTCAGTAACTCTGCAATATATGTCCTGAGGCTGCTTTGAGGGATATTTACAATCCTGGTATAAACTCTTAGTCATTCACTTTTTAGAGAAGAAAACTCACACCTGTGTACTAATGGTCAGGCCAGTTACAAGGGTGTTCTCTGTGAAAATCCATTCATTTATTTATTCAACAAATATTTATTAGCACCTACACATTTATGGTACTGGAGTTATCTGTCTTCTCTCTACACAACCAGGAAACAGTGGTGACATCCACAGGTTATGCAATTGAAAGGAGGACTTTGGCAGGAAGACAAACAGTATTACTTTGGGTTTCTTAAATCTGAGGTAACATTATGGTAAAAAAAAAATTCCGTATCCAAACCACTTCACAACTTCCCAAAGGAAAGTACTGAAGCTGAATAAAAATTGAGTGCTCCAAATAGGTAATAGTATAAGAAGGCCTGAGGCTAGAATATGGAGTCAAATGGGGTACAGAGAACCAGGGAAGATAAGAGTGAGGAGCTACCACTTGGGATGGCATTGAATCAATGATGGAGGAGGGGTTTGACATGTATTTATGGGTGTATGCTTGGTCAGGTTTAAAGAGTCAATCTGGAAAGACAGGTTTAGTAGCAAGTTTTTTATGAGTCTTGATTTGGGGAACAAAGAGAGGTAGGGGACAAAGATCTATGTCTGCGTGTATAGTTCAGCAAAAATTGCCTAATTCCCTAGTTTGAGAGAATCACAAAGTGTAGTCTGGGCAAATAGCTGGAGTGACATCAGAGGTCAGCTCTGTGACTGCAGCACCAGATTGTTCTTATGTCAGAGAGCAGAAACTCTGTGTCAGATGCTCCCTGCAGTAGCACCGCCATTGTCAGTGCTATCACCATTATCAATGCTATCACCGTTATCAGTGCCATCACCATTGTTAATGCCATCACCATTGTCAATTCCATCACTGTTGGCAATGCCATCACCATTGTCAATGCTATCTCCACCATGTTTCTTTTGAAACTTCAAAACCATGATAGAAGACTAAGATATGGATGTCTAGCTAATGTTTCTTGGATACAAGGTAAGATAAAGAGAATGGTGTCCAAAATAAGCAGACATAAAGCCACACTGCAAGTTGCTTTCACCAAGTTGGAAAGTCTGAGAGAAAAAGCCAGACAGATCTCCTAAAAGTTTTGAAATGCCAAGTACTTCTCAGGATTCTACTGCCATGTGAATGCTATTACCCAAATTCTTTTTGTTGAACATAGCTCAGTTTTTAAGCCATTTTTGAAAGTGACTGTAGCTATACAAGACCATAGTTGTAGTAAAATGCAATCTGTTGATCTCTTTATGGTGGAGTCTATATATCATTTACACTTCACTTCTCTGTGGGTGGAAAAGCTTTTTTCATGGTTTATTTAGCAGGAAGTCATTTTGATCAGCAAGATGAGTAATCCTTTACAGCTGTTTGCAATTACTGCCTCTGCTCTGCCAGGAGTTTTAACTATTATACAAACTGAAACACCAAATGAGTTGAGGCAAGATGAGGAGAAGAGAAATGCATATTCCATAGGTCCATTCACATCATGCGAAATTACCCATCACTTGTTTTTCCATTCTAGGTTTCTAAATTCAAAGTCACATTTCAAGGTAATTTCTAATTGCCTTTCTAATTCTGAAGGTTTTTTTTTTTAATCAATGAAGGTAAGTACAACCCATAACACTAGGTTTCCTACGACTATTGGGAAGTTTCCATAGCTTAAATTCCCTATAAGTATGAAGTCAATTTAGTTGGAAAACAAAACAAAACAAAACAAAACAGGCCTTCATCTGCGTATCTATCTCTTGGAAACACCCATTGTGAAAGTATAATGATCAAAATATTTCAATTACCAAGTGAATAAAATAACATATTTTCCCCTTCTTATCTAACACAAACCTGATTTAACAATTCTACATTACAGGGAATTTAGGAGCTCTTTGTAAATTGTTAATTAGATTGATGAGTAATTAATTTGTGTAGCATAAGAGCTTGGAGCTAGAGGACAGACCTTAATTCAAATCCTGACTCTCACTTTCTATTTGTGTGACTTTGGGCAAATTTTTAATGTGCAAAATGTGGATAATAATAATATAATCTACCTCATGGAGTTATCGTGAGAATTAAAAGGAGATGGTCCATATAAAATGCTTAATACAGATTGAAGTCCTCTATCAATGGTAGCAAAGATCTTTCTAGAAATGATTCTTCATGGTTTTATAAAGTCCAGGGATCATGCTCCTTATTTGCCTCCTTGCCCTGCTAACCTGCTAACCAGGGCACATACACATAAACTGTCTTTTCTAACGATGCTCTTCCCCAAACACATACACACACACACACACACACACACACACACAGATTCAGAGGAGGGGATGAGCCCAGGGAAAAAGTCTTGGGATTATTGGGATTGTTCTGATTGTCTCTGATTGGGTCACATGCCCATCCTGAACCAAAGAGCTCCCACAATCTGACTGGTGAGGCCTGGGTTGCACGCCCACCTCTGGGGAGGAAGAATCAGCTTACTTAATTGGTCCACTTGGGCTGAGCTCAGGTAGATCTCCCAGCAAACCCTGGGTGCTGTTTCCAGAAAAAAAAAGAATAGAATTAGAATGAACAAAAAGATCAAATCACCACTCCAGGCATTTTTCTTCCCTGGGCGATTGACCAGAGGGTACATGAGATAAACTGATCCAGATTGTAATGATTTATTGAAAAATGCCATGCCTATTCAAATTGCCCTATTCAAACTGACAATAATTTAGAAGACTTGATTATATCCAAAAGCCAGCACTCCAGTGAAAGGGTAATGTTATGTATTATTAATACATATTAATAATTAATAACTACTCTCAGGGATACCCTGCTCTTCGCTTAGCAGAATATGTTAGATGATAGATGAGCAATTGATCAAAAGGTCAGAGAGTAGCAGGCATTCTTGTGATGTAGCAAGCACTGGAGAACTGCTGTGAATATCCCAGGAATCTTCTATGGGTATCAATAAAGCAAGATTTTGGTTCCTAAACACTGACCCGAGTTCTAGTTTGGCAAACTTTGTACTCTCTATTCATACTTAGCTTCCAGGATTTTCAAATGGAGGTTAATGCAAGGAGATGGCCCAAAGGATAAGGATGGGAAAGATAATTTTCTTACCACACACCTTGTGATACACATGTAATACAAACACAGGGATGAAAATAATGCTGATAAAAGTAAAGTTCTGGGCTTCCCTGGTGGCGCAGTGGTTGAGAGTCTGCCTGCCGATGCAGGGGACACGGGTTTGTGCCCCGGTCCGGGAAGATCCCACATGCCATGCAGTGGCTGGGCCCGTGAGCCATGGCCGCTGAGCCTGCGCATCCGGAGCCTGTGCTCCACGACGGGAGAGGCTACAACAGTGAGAGGCCAGCATACCGCAAAAAAAAAAAAAAGTAAAGTTCTATTAACTTATGTGGCTAGAGGAAGAACATGTAAAGAGATCAGGATCTCATTTCAGATTTCACTTGCTCTTACATAGATATGACAGGGAATTCAGAAAAATCCAGATTTAGAACTGACTAACCTGAGCATCTGCTACATGCCAGGCCCTGTGCCAGTCCTTTCCCAAGCAAGGTATCATCTTATCCTTATTTGTATTCTCAGAGATGGCTGGGTAATAGTCTCCTCCATCTAAAGATGAGGAAAATGAGGTCACGAAGATCAAGACCACAGAACTTCTTAGAGGTGGGGCTGGGAAATGGAGCCAGGTCTTCTAACGCCAACTCTCCTCATTATATCCCTCTCTTTCCAAGATAAATTGTACCTTCCATCTAGCTTGATTTTTTTCAATTATTATAGATAATGTTTTTTGTTTTTAATTTTTGAAAAACAAGCATAGCTTTACTTAACTGGAATAAAAATGCCAAGCAATCACCTTTCCCCTTCCCAGGAAGGCAAGCCACAAAGGTGCAAAGATTTTAGAATCTGGAAAATGGCAACTTACCTAAAATTGGGGTTAATGACCAATGCTTGCTACCAGAAATTAAGTATTTTGACTACTGTCCAATGTTTCAGGAGAGTAAATGAGGGGTTAAGCTAGAAGAAACTGGTAAACAGATTGGGCGTTGAGTCACTCGGACCTAGATTTGAAGAAAGGCAAAAATAATTATAACTGGCATAGCCCTGGATAACCTCATTGAGCCTCATCTGTGGAATGAAAATAATAAAAATAATACCTACCACATAGGATTATTGTGAGAAGCAATGAAGATAATACACATAAAGAACTTAGCACAAAGCCTGGCCCATGGTAAGGGTATTATAAATGCCAGTAATTTTATTAGTACTGTTAATGGTATTAAGACTGTTAGTGTTCCTTAAGATTGATCAGCAGTAAATCCCTTTGGTTGGAGGAGGGAAGTGTATTAGTTTATAGAAATAGGATGTGCTACATCCGTGATTCATGGGAGGCAGTTGGTGCAACATACAAGGCAATGAGGAGGAGTCAGCAGTGTGTTACATCACAGGGAGCCCGAGAGTGAGGTGGGTCAAGGGCAGAGCTGGTATCCAAAATGTACCTGCTGCCCCAGAAACATGGAGTGGTGGTGAATCTCCTGTCAATAAAGTCATAATGAGAAAAGCCTTTTGTAAATACAGCAAACAGAAATTGAGCCCGGAGAAACACATGATCTTTTTAGATCCAATTTAGGAAAGAGTTAGGTCCAGTTTAGGGGAGAGTCTCGAGTAGAATTTGGTTATACAGTGAATGATGGATTAAATTACAAGGGGGGCATTATTGAAGTATTTGAATAAATGATATTGACTGAACCTATAAGCTCAGGAGTATCTGGGGTCATAGTAAAAGCAAGCCAGGCATTTGTGGCTTCACACGGCTTCACCTGCATGGCCATTGCTCATAGCCACCTTTGTATGGAAGAACCTGATCTGAGGTGGCTTTTGTGTAACAGCTCCTTCAATTTTCTTCCTGTTCCCACCCAGGAGGGCCAATAGGCAGAAGACCCAACATTTGCATTAGTGTCTGTGGTCCCTTGCCAGTTTTGATCCACTTAATACATAATATTTGGGGGAAGGAACACACACCCTTGCTGTTGTGAGGAAGAAAGATCTGCAGGGTTGGGGAGAGGTTTGAATGTCCTATCTGAGAATAGAGTCATGTTGCCTTTTGATGGCGTTATATCAGGGAGACAGGAAATTCCTAGTCCTGAGAAGGAGGAATGGTGCCTGCAGATAGTGGGATAGTCTACGGGCCAGGAGGAAGGACAGACAGAAATACAGAGAAAGGGAGCAAGAGGTAGAAGAGAAGAAGAAGGAGGAAGAGGAGGGGGAGGAGGAGGGAGGGAGGGAGGAAGTAACTGGTCTATATTTTGGATATAGTCAAGTTTTATAAATTATTGTCAGGGAAGGAAGGAAGGAAAGCAGTTAGATCTTTGGCTTTAAGCTTGATTATTTCAACTGTAAAAAGAGCTGATGTCACTGATTAGATTGGGATGGGCGATAGGGGTGGACATGGACACCTGCTGATAATGGTTTCCGAGCTGAAAGCGCTCTGGATGGATAGGAGGGACACTAGGCCGGAAGAAACAGAGGGCAGCCGTCCGGTGCAGAGGTCTTTGTCTGCTCAGCGTGGGCAAGGCCTGGGGCACCTTCACCACTGACCTGAGTGTTCCCTATGGGTGTGAGGGAACATGGAGCCCTGTGGGATTTGGGGTGTGTGGGCTTCTTCACCTGCAGCGAACATGGTTTCACAATTCTTTCTTGTGATTCCTTTATAATGCTGTACTCCGGATTTGGAACTCAGAAGAACTGGGTTTAGATGTGACATTGCTGTGAACTTTAGGGAAGTTACTTAGCTTTTCTGAGCTTTCGTTTCCTCCCTTTTAAAAGGAAGATAAGACAGCTTTTCATAAGGCAGCTGTTAGGCTTCAATGAGAATTTGCGTATGAATACTTACAATAGTGAAGTAGCTCTTCGGAAAATCTGAGTTATTAGAAAACAGAGCATTGGGTAACGGAAGGACCTGAGATCTTGGACTTGGAGACACCTGGTTCTGAACATATGATATTCTATCACTGGTTTGTTATTTGGGGCAAGTTATCTAAAATCTCTGATCCCATAGTCTACAGTTCAAATCAGAGTAATAATACCTAGGTTCCAGTGTGTCAGTGTGAATAGTTGAGATACCATCAATAGTAGTTATTGTTATAATTGATTCAGCATTTTTTGGGCTTCTAATATACACCAGAGCACTTGAAATTAAAAAACTAAAATACAGTTTCTGATTTCAAGAAACTCACCATGTCACGGAGGACATGAGATTATATACAAATAAATAGAATAAAATAAATAGAGGTTTGGAAGTGCTGGTAGAGGCAGGTACAAAGTGGCAGGGAGCAGAGGTTCCATTTCAGCACTTCTCTGGGGACAGGAGGAGTCCTGCAGGCACATGACATGGGAGACCACGCCAAGATGAAGGAAGAGCAGAGAAGGACGGGATGAGGTGTGGTCAGCCATGAGGAGGTTGGTCACCGGGGACTCAGGGTGGGAGGAGGGGCGACAAGGGCCAGATCACATTCACCTGCATTAAAAAACAAACTTCAACTGAATAAATTTTAAAGGTCTTGTCGGCTTTATTCAATGATTCATGAATCAACACCCAATCCAGCAGATAGAAGGGAGCTATACAAAATGAAAGACTTTTACAGGCAAAGGGGAGCAGGGACCAAGAAGTTATTCTAGGAGAAAATGTGGATTGGTTATTGCAAGGTTACTTTAGAGGATGGCAGAGGTCTAGCAGGCAGATGGCCTAACTAGTGCCAATCAGGCAATTCCTGATTGGTTTAAGATTCCAATTCTGGGGCAGCCGAAACTGTAATCAAATCTTGGTTTGGTGATGTGGGGCTTAGTGACTCCGCTTTGGACTTGTCTTGTTTCTAAATGCCTGCTAAGAAATTTGAATTTTTACTGCAATTCTTCTCTTAATTTGATCTCCCTCTGATAGACTGTGATCAATTGGTCTGCAAAATGAGAACTTGGTGTCACCCAGCTGAATTCTCCTGGTGGAGAGAGTTTTCCAGATTTCTAAAGAAGGGGAGCTTGCTCATAAAGTAACTGGTCTCCCCTGTATTGTCAGCATCTCTGACACACAGACACACAACGGATAACAACATCTAGACTTTTCTGTGCAGGCTGCTTATAGAACAAAGCCATAGAGATTGTAGGTGCCCTGTTATTCACCTGGGATGAAACCCCAATTCATTCATTCACTCATCCTGCAAAGGCTGCCTGGCCCTGCTGGGGCTGCCGGGTGGGGCTGACAAACCCCCTCCCTCAGATGTCGAGCTGCTTCCTAATCACCAAGCAGTGGCACCTCACACTGTCCCATTAGAGAGGCGTGTGTAGCCCGCTTGTTGGGCATGTTGATGCAAGCTTGGGAAGGAAAACATAATTCACTTTTGCCAGTGACAGAAATGTTAACACTTACTTGAAATAGCTGATAATCTGACACAGGAGAGTTAAAGGATTACTGTATTTCATTTGGCTAATAAGAAAAGCTGTTTAAAAGCTACATTAAAAAGACTTAATATATGGTGACTGAGCATTGCTTTAATGTATTCTGTGTCATCAGCTATCAGAATGCTTTCCCCCTTTTATTATGTTACCATAGATTTCTGCCTCTTTTCTCTGGGAAGAGATAATAGGAAGCAACATCCATTCACAGAGATTGTCCGAACACACGTTCATTCAATAAACATTTCTCGAACACCTCCTGTGTGCTGGGCACCATGCCACACAGTGGAGAATCAAGGACAAAAGAGACCTGGTCCTTGACCTCTGAACAATGGCAATGGCATGTTTTTGGAAAGAACTGATTGGAGAAGACAATAGACAAAAGACAGAGAAAAAATGTTTGAGATTTAGTTGATATCTGAGATATTCTTATTCAACTCTCATGTAATAGATGAGGAAACAGAGGCCTAGAAAGCTACCTGCTGAGCGCATATAGGCTAATTAGTGGGAAATCTGGGTCCGGGTTCCTGATCTCATGTTTCTCATTTTGATGCTGGAGCACTACTTCCTGCAGGCCCATCCTCCCTGTGGCAAGGATGAATGCTCCACTTTTACAACCTCCCTCACGATGGCATATTTGTTCTTGCATGAGAACTCTACCTACATCAAGGGGAGAAAGCTCAGCAGTGATTTTGAAGGGCTGTGACCAGCCTTGGTTGGCCACATTACAGGAGTTATCGTATGGGCTTGGACTTTGTAACCATACAGTGCCGTTTAGACTTGAGGGGTATCCTCTGGCCCTACTGACCACATCAGCATGCACCCTCTCAGGGGAGGCCCTGAGCTTGGAAGAAGAGAGCCGCTCCCCAGTGGTTCTGGATACCTGCGCTCTCCAGGTTCCTGTGCCTTCCTCCACCCCCTTCCCCAACATCTTCCAGTCTGTGGACCACACTGCACTTTCTTCAGAAGACAGCTCTTGGTATCTTTGTGAGACACAAAAATGCCCACATTGTACGCAGACTCTTCCCGCTAGGAAGGCTTCTAAAGTTGTGTGGCTCTTTAATGGCTATAACATCACTCTGAACTCGATAGCGGTAGCACATTTTCATGTTTCAGGTAGGGCCATCAGAACAGGTGCGAATAAGGCATAGCTTTAGCCGGAGGTAAGAATTATGATGAAACCCAGGCACCTGGACTCCCAGGCCGTCATTTCTCACTGGATTCTCATCCCAGATCCCACACTCTGTGTGGCTGCTAATTTACCCTGAGTGATAAAATCACTCCTGCAGAAGGAGTTCAGACATACTAATAAGGTTTCCTCCCTATCATTAACGGGAAACTCAACTTCACTAATTTAGACCTAACAGGAAAAATCCCATTGAATTAGAGGACACTAAAACATAAAGCATAGACATATTTCAAGTAAGAACAATAGACTGTGAGGTCCAGTGGGGTAGAGACTGTGCCTATTTTGTTCATTACCATATTCCCAGCCCCTAGCACATTTCTTATACATAGTGAGTACTGAATACTCGTCAAATGAATGGAACGGTGAGTCAGTGAAAAGCGATAAGACAACTATTTCTACTCTCAGATGAATATAGTCAGGGCTGGCTACATAAACTGTGGGGCTCAGTGCAAAATTAAAATACAGGGCCCCTGTTAAAACAGCAGGAAAAATAATGCTGTTAAAGGTTCTAAAATATAAAGCTTTTTTTTTTTCTTGTGCAGTCTTTCTCTTTCAGTTTGTCATAGTGTTCTTTATTTGGTATTTAATGTCATTCTGAGAAAAGAAAAAATTAAAATTATTAGCATGAATTTTACTGTTCATCATTATATCGTGCAATGCCCATTTTAAATGCAAATATGAGTGCATTTACCACTTTTGCAGAATCACCAAAATTACTCATTTGTATTTTGTAGCTGGTACATGTTTATGTACTTCGTTCTTACTAGAAGAGTGGAAACCCTGCACAAAATTAACATTTTTTTTCATTTCTTGACATGTTTACATTCTACTAATACTTTCTACCTATGGCTTATTCATAAGTAAGAAAGAACTGAAAGCAAAAGGAATTATGGTTTGTCACCTTTCCCTTTCCTTCTACGCCATCGTTTTCAGCGTAAGTGATTGGGGAGTAGGAAAGGATATGATAGGGTTTCTTGGTAATTTGTATTTTTCAGAATGCCATTGCCTTCTTTCTGCATTTGGGACAAGTTTGGGTTCAGCTCAGTCATAGCTAGAACACACTTCCCTTGTGCTCACTTTCAGTCTCGCTGATCTCCCACACAACATGGGTGCACAGGAATTCTGTACTCATGTGGCATCCTGAATGCCATATGCAAATGGAGTCACGTGGAAAGGAGAACACAGTCCTCCACTCATGCTTATGCTCCATTGTTCCATCAGGCTTGACTTAGAAAACACTAGATCAGAGATAAAATTATTAAGAATTTCAGTACAGTGACAGTAGGGCATTAAGCCAAGGGCAGTGCAACTGCACAGGACCGCATACCTATGAAGCCAGCTCTGCTAGCTGATGGCCACGATCACCAGGTAGAGTCCTGATCCAGCGTGTCCTAATATACAGCAGAAGCCCATCTGAAGTTAGCAACAGCTATTGCCAAAGACTCTAAGAAGAACATAGCTTAAGCAACAATGTTCGTTCAATACATATTTATTTACTGCCTGTGATGGAACGGAATTGTGCCTTCTCCAGGCTTATTGTAAAATAAATTTATTTTATATAATATAAATTTATTTTCTTCAATGCTTGGTTAGTACAAAAGTAAGTTTGAAACAACTCGCGTGATTATTATAAATTCCCAATGAGTTGAATCTGGCTAAATGATAGTTTTCTACTTAAGTTGAACCATCTCAACTGTGGGCCTGCAGATTTGGAAAGCCCCTGCAATGACAGGATTCACTCTTGAGGAAAAGAAGACCTTAAAGGAGAATGTAAAATTAAGACAAAGGTCAGGAATATTCGTATGAAAGCTCTTATAAATACCTTTGTATTTAAAAAAATTAAGCCATAAAAATAAACATTAAATATAGTCCATCACTGACCCCCTCCTCCCAAATTAGTAATGATGTGTGGTACATTTGTTTGTCTTTCTTACGTTTGGTTTGCCTGAAACTTTTCAAGATCTGTCTTCCTCACTATTTCAAGAGGATGGCTGTCAATTTGCTTTGCTTCGTTAAAGGTAACACGCCCGCTAACAAGCATCTATATGTGATTCGCATCCTCCAGCCAAAAGTTCATGCCTTTCTCATTTTGTGGCTGGGAGTTCACTTTTCTGATGTCACCTCCAGTCTGTGCAGTGGAGTCAGAGCGACTCGGCTGCCGGAGATGGAAAAGGAGTCGGAGAGCCTCAACTGTGCTCCGCCGAGGAGGTACTCTGCGCTCATCTCTCCCTGACCGGCCTCGGGATTAGATTGCTCAGGTCTGCTCGTGTTTACTTCTCGCCTTGCTTCGCGTGGCCAGTCCCTCCGCCCCGCTCCTCCGAGACGAGACGTGTAGAGTTCTGAGGCTGGAACCATTTCCTTCATCTTCCCTTATCTTTCCCAAGGCTGCAGTGCAAAATCGTCTCCTTTTTCTTTGCCACCTGTTTTACCTCCCCTTTCGATTCCAAAACCCCTGTTCTCTGTTTTTAAAATTACTCCCTACAGAACTGGCTTGCCATACATGTGTACCGGAACCAAGTCGCTGAAAAGGTGTACATGAGTAAATTTGTGTACCGTTGACTTTCTCTTAAGGGAAGTTTGTGGTTACTAGGTATAACTGTATGTTTCTTCTTCGCTTGGAAAGGGCATGTGTTTGGATCAAATAAAATTTCAGATTTCAGCTCTGCTCCCTTAGTAGCAACATGACTGACCTTGGGCAAACGTGCACAGCCTCTCTGAGCTGTGGATTTCTCAACTCCCCCCAAATGGAAATAACAGTATCTACCTTGCAGGCACCAGGACATGTTGAATTCAAGAGGCAGATTGCAAAAAGCATAAACAGTATGATGTCACTTATGTAAACGTGTGTGTGTGTGTGTGCGTGTGTGTGTGTGTGTGTAAAAAGGGAAGGGTGTGGAAGGATTTTCAACAAAATGTTGCTAGTAGCTGCCTCTGGGAGACATTTGCGTTTACCCTTTTATCTTCCTGTAATATTTGAATTTTTTACTAATTACCATTTTAGCCAAGGAAATAGAAAAAAATGTTTCAACCTTAAATAATAAGATCGTTGTAGTCTCGAAAAAGAAAATTATATGTATATATTTGCATACATACACACACATGCAGACACATGTATGTGGATGTGTGTATGTACTTATATACATATGTGTGTGTATATTTATATACATATGTACGTTTACATATAAAACCTGATATAAATAGGTACAATTAATTAAATTTCTGCTAAATGCCAGGCATTGTGCTATGTTCTTTGTGCCTGTTGTTTAATTTAATCCTCACAACATCTTAAAAGGTTGATGTTACTCTGATCCTAGCATGATGCCTCATTCATAGTGGGTACCTGGGAAATACTGGTTTTCCTTCTTTCTTCTGTGCTGTATGATTGCTTGGGTTTTTTTCTTACTATATTCATAACACCAGATTCAGAAGCAGTAGCTGTTATGTTTTCAGGGCTTTGGGGCACTGAATATTGCATTAAACATTTTTTGGGGGGGAGGGTGATGAAGTGTTCCAGGCAAATATTTCACATATAATTCTGGGGAAAAGGACTTTTCTACTTTAATATACACTTTAACTTTGATATCCTTCTAAAGATTTAGTTAGCTTTCTATTTTTCTAATGACTGCTCTAGTTGGCTTTGTTACAAGGACAAAATATGAGATTTGCTTAAAACTGACTCACATTATCAATTGTTATCTTTGCTATATAAATATTAACTAGGTTGTTTCCTTTTTAAAAGAAATGTATGATGGCAGGTGCTTAAAATGTGACGGAATAGACTGGGGACACGGAAATAATTTACTTTCTTCTAAAATGTCTTTTGCACCCTTTCAAGCATTAATTACCCAACTTTCAGACCCCGCAGATCAATAATTATTCATGACCGGGACCCATCAGCAGCTAGTAAGTGCTTTGTGCAATTTTCAGGTCACTTTTGTAGTTGGAGGTTTTCCATTCTGTCACATGGAAACCCTTTTCTGCAGAGCGTAAGTGAACGCTTCATAGCTGTGCTCCACAGGGGAGAGGCAATTCCAAGAAGGGCAGAGAGAGAAATGGAAAAGCAGTTTCAACCTTTATGGATGAGAATGTGTACTTATTCTTTCAAAACAGTAAACCTTTGAAAAAAATATTTACAAAGAAAGAAAGTGTGTACAGTGGCTCCCAACAGCGGAGGGCAGCTGAAGGGTCCTGGGTGACGGGGGCAGATGTAATGGGAGGTAAGATTTCCTTTGCTGCTGAAGGGCAGAGCCGTCCTAAAATGCCAGTGCAACTTTTGCATTTCTCTGACATGCCTGTTTCCAACAATCCAAGTGCTGAATTGCTCTAAACTTAACGTGGCTTGCTTTAGAAGACAAGGCGAGAGCCCAAGGAGAGGTGTCACAATTCTTATTGCTGTTGAATTGTTCTGTATTGATTACATCTAAAAGCTATTTGGCAGCTCTTCCCTTTTCTCGGCTCGTACCTACTATTCAGCCTCTCACATCTTCAGATGACCCAGTGGCCAACAAGACAGAAACTCTCTGGTTGTTTTAATTAAACTTCATTGTCATATCGCAGCCCTCAGTCAGGGATGCCACCAAAAGGATTCTGACAGGGTGGGAAGATGAGCTGAATGACTTCTACTGCCAAGGTCTCTTACAGTTCGGTGGTCTCTGATATTTTGTTAAAGATGCAGTCCCATCCTTTCATATATGTGGTCTAGTTAATAAATGCTGACAACATTCACATTTTATGAAAAGCTTCCTCCAAAGAACAAAAGAAGGCCAGTTTGTGTATCTGAATGCACAGAAAGGAGTGCGCGCACGCACACACACACACACACACACACACACATATTGCATCTAAAGTCTTGAAATTGGGGCTTGACACAGAATTTTCACTTCTGTTTTGCAAACGTGAAATCTAATCTACAAATAAATTCTGAATATGAGCGTTGGCACTGCTTTAGAAACCAACAGACTGGAGAAACAGCTTCTATTGCAGGACCTACAGTTAATTTTTCATCGCAAATTGAGAAGTTTCCATTGGCCTTTCACTGCTGTTTCAGGAGGAGGCCAACTCCACGTCAGGAGCGCAGAGGGAGTGGAGGCTGTGAGAGAAGGCCCCTCGGTGGAATGAAAAACACAGAGTATGACTTAAAGAAATTGTTTGGAGGCGTGGCATAAATACAGTGAAGTACCTAATCTTAAGTGCTCAGCTCAGTACAGTTTCACATGTGTACCTGCCCATGGCCCCTACCCAATTCAAGATGTAGAATATCCTAGGCACCCCAGAAGTCTCCCTCCTACCTCTCCAATCCAATGCTACTTCCCCAAAGGCAACCACTACTCTGACTTCTAGCACCATGGATTGGTTTAGCCAGCTGTGGCACTTCACATGAATGGAGTCATACAGTTTTCACTCTTGCTGTTCCACTCCGCCTGCTTTCTGTGAGATTCCTCTGGTTAACTGCTTATGAGATGCGATTTTCAAGAACTTCCAGAAATTACATATTCTAATGTGTATTTGCCTTTGAAATGGTCACCTTGCGAGGCTGCGCACTTACTCCGAGGACCTGGCAATGCCCTGTAGCCAGTGGGCAAGGCAGGCAAGTACACCTTATAGGAGCATTTTAGAGCTGCCTTTAGGTATTAACTCCACCCTAAACTGGATCGTCCTCTTTCCTTCATCAGATTTGTTTCTAAGTAACTTTTGCAGAATAAAATTTGCTCTCCAAAGCTAGTAATAATAACTAATATGTGCAACACTACATTGATGGTCTCACTGAATCCTCACAACACACCTAATGTTATCCCTAGTAGGAGAAAACATAAACTGAGGCTCAGAGACAGTAACTCACTTGCCCAAGATTATACAACCAGTAAATTGTGGAGCTGGGATTTTAACCCAAACTCATTGAGTTTACAGAGCTGGTGGCGTCTGTGGATTCTGAGGACAAATCTCCAGGACTCTTCTGAGCGATGGCAGTAATTGGCCAAAATGGAAAGAGGTGAAAGGAGTCCCTTTCACCTTATGGCTGCCCCCACCCTGAGCCTACACTCCATCACTGCACTCAGAGCAACGGGGCCTGCCGTGGTGAGAGAGCACATTGGATGGTTTTAGCACATGATGTAGTGAGATGAGGAGACTGAAGAGGACAGGAGATACTTGAACAAGGTGAAAGTACTGGTTCTAACCCTTACTAGCTATTGTGATATGGGGACGAGTATTTATTTCCCTTTTCTAAAGCCTTGGTCCCATCTGTAGAACGGGAAATAATAATAATGTGCATCTTATAGGCTTTTGCCAGTATTCAATGCTTTGTGTAAAGCACTAACACGATAGCTTAGATATCAATAATTATTAACTCAGAAACTCTCTTACATTTAATATAAGCACATGCCCCCTCTTGAGTAGAACATTTAGAACAGAACTTTATCAAAGCAACATAACACCAAGGGAGAGTGTTACACTGGATTGTTGGGCATGTTTATGAAAGTGAGAAAAGAATTGCATTGGCGGGCCAATATTGGCCACTCATTTAATCAATTCATTTACTTCTCACAGCCCTAACACAGCCATTAAAAGGATTTACTTGGTTGCTTCCCTCTGTCTATATTGATTCCTTTTCAGTGAAAATATTGATAAGTTTATATAGATCGGGACCTTAAAGTTACTTAATTATTGATTGAAAACAGTTGCTCAGGCTGAGAAGGTGGGTTTTTACTTTGTTTAACAACTAGAAGAAACAAGAGGGTTTCTGCAGGATAAAGCTGGCACCAAAGCCCCTCCTGAGTGGGCTAACCCTTGTCAGCTCTAAGCCTCAGCCTTGCGAGTTGCAGCATCTGTATCCCAAGATGACTGTCCACGTGCGTGATGTTTATCAGCAACTGGGAGTAAATTAGAGAAAGCAGTACCACCTAGAGTGATTAGACCAGACGCTGGGCTAGGCTGAAAAATGAATATGGATTTAAAGTCATTTTTTGAGTGTGTTTTTTGAGCTATTCCTTACCTCTATCAGTGCAGAAGCAATCCAACAGTGCCTACCAGCACCTGAGGTGCCCTGGAGGATGCAGCAATTAATAAGATACAGCCCCTGACCCCAAGGAGTTGAAAAATTACTTAGGAGTACGAGGTGAGCTTTTAAGTCATCATAATAAAAGATAGGGAGAGGTTGAAATACTATTACAATATAGTGTTATGTATGTTCAAAAAAGGAAAAATTTTACTAAGTCAAGGGGAGAAAAACATCTTCCTGGAAAAGCTTCATTAGTTCATTGAACGTGTACATAACATCAAACTAAATATTGTAGTTTCTTTGTATATGGTCCTTCTCCGTGGTCCTTCCCAAGTCCAAACCATTCACACAGTAATGCTACCTAGCTGGTTGTGCAGATTTCTGAGTTTGCAAATGCCTGCTGGAATTCATTTCTTCAAAGAGCTTGTGGCCTAATGTGTGGAGTGGAGTGCCATGGGGAGGAGAGAAGGGTATAACAGTTACAGTTTGGTTGTGAGAGAAAGAAACCCCAAAGTATTGGCTTAAGCAGGAGGGAAGTTTATTTCCTCTTAGGTAAACAAAGTCAGGAGATAATCCGACCAAGCCTGGGCTTGTTACTCTTTCTATCAAGTTATTCCACTATCTTCAACATGTGGCTTTCTTCTCATGGTCTAATATGCCTGCTTAAGCCTCCAGGATCATAACTGCATTCCAGAAAGAGGGAAAAGAGGAAGGGAAGAAATGCAACACAGAAATATCCTTTAAGGATATTTCCTAGAGGTTGCCTATGAAACTTCTGCTTCTATCACAAGGGCAGAACTTAGGCATGTGGCCACACATCTAACTAAAAGAGAGGCTTGGAAATCTTGTCTTTATTCTAGCACTTATGTACTCAGCTAAAGACCCGGGATTTCGCCACTAAAGAGGAAGCAGAGAAGAGATATGGGGAGAGGTGTAGCAGCCTCTGTCATAGAGGGTATTGCAAACGCATATACATCTCTTTGTTGGAGCTGGCAGGATGCACCAGTGCTATAATAGAGGACTGATCAAGTGCTGTGGGAGAACGGGGGGAGGGGGGATCTGTGGGGCTTAGGGAGGGGATCCTGAAAGAACTGGCATTCTGGTAGGGAAACTGGGCACAGGCCTTTCTGAGGAGAGGGAATGGCTTTAAATAAACAAAATCATGGAGACATAGAAGTTCATCTTCAGTTTAAGGAAAGACAAGTGGTCCATTGTTGCTGATCTCAAGGTATCAGAAGTCGGCCAAGGTTGAGGGCCAGGGAAGCAGCAGAAGGTCAGGTTGGACGTGTATATATTGGAGCCAAATGTCATAGTCTTGATTATCAGTTAAAAGGTTTAAACCTGATTTTGTAGAGCATGTAGCAGAAACCTCTAATTGTCCTCTCTATGTACTCACTCCTCATCCTGAAAATGACGGGACTATGGCAGACACCTCACATTCAGCTATCATTGCCCTTGGCCTTGGCCTTGGCTGACCCTGGTCATCGTTCATGGTGTTCTTCAACTTGATCCCGAGCCTCATTACTCATTTGCATTCCAGGCAGTCACTCCCAACCATCTGAATTTAGAATGAGAGAGAAAACCTGTTTTCCACCTGAATAACATGATCTTGGTTGTTTCCTGCTATAAAGTGTCAACAATCTATACTTCTCTAAGAAGAATGCTTTCTGACTCAGTTTCAGCTGAGGATGCAGGAATAGAGGCTGAGTACAAAGTGTAGGGGCCACATCGGGCCTTCCTGCCAAAGCAAGAAGCTAGGCCATGCGTGCAGCCTGCCAGAAAACGAGTTCACAAACTTTAGCTCATTGCTCGTCTTGACAGTACAGAAGGGCTGAAGTGCAGGAAACAAGGAGAAAAAATCTATCTGAAGAAAGCATTCAGATGCTGGAGTGTGTCCCTGGTGTTTGGGGTTACAGTGGACTGCTCTGTGGCCAACGAACCCACTACATATGTTTGAAGAAACTAGAGGGATAAAGTGGCTTTCTGCTTTGATCTTATTGAGTCCCGCCTATTCGATGTAATGTTTTCAATTCTGTGAATATTCTTTCATTCTACATTTGTTTATTTTCACTCTCTTCCCTGCCCCCAATAGCCATGATGGCAGAGATTTTGTAAGTTTCAGGCAACATGTGCAAACATAGTAAGTGTTCAATAAATATTTGTTGAATGAATAAGTGATTTGTACACGCAATCATCGTTACAATGTAATTCAGTTTTGAGAATCAGATCTGGGCAATGGCGAATATAGGTAGGTAGGGGGACAATTGAGTCCTTTTTAAATTGACTTCAAGTGGGAGGTCCCTTTAAGGAGGCAGAAAGAGCCATGAAGAGTGGGAGCTCATACTTAGAGAGGTTTCCGGCCCCCACTTAGAGCATGTTCATGAGGTTAGAAGTCAAGAGTAATCTGCGGGTGTTGTCAAGTGTAAAATAGAATAGCTTGGTTTTTGTTGCTTTGTTTTTTTTGACAAGCCACAAGGCTTTCGGAATCTTAGTTCCCCAACCAGGGATCGAACCCATGCCCCTTGCAGTGGAAGCTCAGTCCTAACCACTGGACCACCAGCAAATTCCCTGGAATAGTTTGTTTTCATATGACATCACAACCTTGGTTATTTTTAGAGCTTGACCAGACTTAAAGGCTCTGAAGATGCTTGAGACTATTATGTATAGCTTTCCCTGAGCTTCCCAAGTCAAGATAGTTAAGATAGTTTCACATACGTTCATAACATGTACATGGCTGGAACATACCCAGACTGAGAGAGAGGTGGAAGGCCTCTAGTTATTTATTTCTTCAGCACAACAAAAGTAGAGAGGCTTTAAAACTTTTTAGTATTACAAAATATCAGATGCCCAATATTTGGATAGCCATGGGATTAAACAGTAGACAAATGTATTTCAGTCCCAGTCCTTTATTAGTATTTTTTTTAAATGTTAAGACGAAAACAGCACCACTTGGCATGAGCAACAAAGTGATTCCCTCCTCAACTTTTGCTTCAGGTCCCAGGGGTTGTTAATAGTAATCACTTAGCCTGATTCATCACTATTCTCTTCCCACCATTTAAATTATTTTTAACAGCTTTATTGAGTTTATTGATATTCAGTACAGTAAATTTCACATAAAGTATATAATTTGATGTTTTGACATATGTATACACCTGTGAAACCATCACCAGCATCAAGATAGTGAACATGTTCAACACCCCCAAATGTTTACTTGTTTTCCTTTCTAATTCCTCCCTCCTGGTCCTCTTCACCTTACCCTGATCCCCCAAGCAACCACTGACCTGCTTTCTGTCTCTGTAGATTAGTTGGTATTTTCTAGAATTTTATATATATGGAATCATACAGAATATATTCTTTTTTATCTGGATTCTTTCACTCAGTATAATTACGTAGAGATTCATATATGTTGTGTATATCAATAGTTCATTCCTCTTTACCACTGGGTAGCATACTAATACAGGGATATAATATCATTTTATCCATTCACCTGTTGATAGACATTTGGGATGTTTTCTGGCTATTGCAAATGAAGCTGCCATATATATTTGCATATCAGTGTTTGTGTAGACATACGATTATATTTCTCTTGGGTACATATCTAGGAGCATAATGGACGGATCGTATGATAGATGTATGCTTAACTTTTAAGAAACTGCCAAGCTGTTTTCCAAAGTAGTTGTACTATTTTATATTCCCACCATCAATGTATGAAGATTTCAGTTCCTCCACATTCCTCGCCAACACTTTGTGAGGTTAGTCTTTTTATTTTCAGTCATCCTAATAGATGTGTGGTAGTATCTCATTGTGGTTTTAAGTTGCACTTCCCTAGTGACCAATGATACTCAGCATCTTTTCATGTGCTCATTTGCAAACCATATATCTTTGGAGAAGTGAAGTTGTCTGTTCAAACCTTTTGCTATTTGTGTTTTCTTATTGCATTAAGAGTTATTTGTATATTCTAGATGTAAGTCTTTTTATCAAATATATGATTTGCAGACATTTTCTCTGAGTCTGTGGCTTGTTTTTTTCATTCTTTTAACAAGATCTTTTGAAGAGCAGAGCTTGTAGTAATTTTAACTTCCTATTTATCAATTTGCTCTTTTATGGATCATGCTTTTCTTGTTGTATTCTTCCCTTTGGGAATTCCAACTATATATATATATATATTAGGCTGCTTGAAATTGTCCTACAGCTTACTGATTTGTTTTAACCTTTTTTCTTTGAATGTTTCACTTTGGCTAGTAATTATTGGCATGTCTTCAAGTTCGCTAATTTTTAAAAATAATATCTAATTTGTTAATTTCAGCTAGTGTACTTTTCACCGCAGACATTGTAGTTTTCATCTTTTGAAGTTCAATTTTGGTTATATATGTATATGTAGCAAAGAGGGTTGGAATGGATGGCCTGAAGAAGAAGGATATCTAGAATGATGAGGCACAAACTTGAGATCTTTAAGAATCATCTGGAGAATCCATTAAACTATAAACTTCTGTGGACCACACACAGACCTATCCTAATTAGTAGAGAGAGCTGGAGGTAGCCCAGGAATCTCAAATGATTCTGTTTCAGGATATCCACAGCCCATTGTGGAAACACTGATCTTGACTTAACATTAGGTCAGGTGCCATGAAAATACTTATGAGAAAAAAGGTTTTATGATCTAAGCTGACAATTAACTTTTGGCACAATTGTCAGTTTATACCTGGGCTTGTTTCTGATCCTTTCTGCTGAATAAATGAGTGAAAAAATGAATGACTGGATAAAAATGAATGACTGGATGAAAATGAATGAATTGATGTAAATTCTGCTTTCTGTTTTCATAAATTGATGAGACTTATTTATAATAACCATATCAGTTATTCATCTAAATATAATTAGTGCCATCATCCATTATATGGGCTTTCTAAGAACATATTAACTTATGACCCAGTAATCTATTTATACTATAAAACAACATAGCAAATCCTTTTCAAAGTAGTATAAATGCAAATTCTAATCCAATATCAGGAACATACTCATAGATTTGGGGTTAGAAGTGTAGGAAATATTGATGCTCTCCTGGGTTTATGAATGTTTTAATAAGAAAAAAATCACCAATTAAAGGAAAATTTTACACCTATGGTCAGTTGTAAACATATAATATGTCTTTATGATATGTCTTATTTCCTCAAGCATTTATTTTTGATGTATAACAAATAATATACAAGGGACATAATACAAATATGTTAAAGATGTTCACTTTATATTGACCATTTGATGTATCATGGCAAATAAAATCTAAGTAGAGAAACATTTCTTGGTTACAGATAGATTTTCTTTCCATCCACAGCTTGGAATAGTCAATAAATTAATAATTAATTTAGTACTGTAAAAAATTCTTTCATTATCAAATCTATTTCACCAAGAAACCATTCTGTCTCTGACAGTTCATTTGAGCCTGTCATTAAATGAGAGCATGGGTTTGAATTTCATAAGTGAATCTCATAGAAGAGTTGTAAATTAACTCAATACTGTAAAGGCAGTGGATTTAAAATGAACCAATGTTTAATTCTTTTTTCACCACTGAGATGCTTAAACACAACTCTTATTCAGAAATATGATGACTGCACCTCTCAGATGGTGAAATTAAAAACTTTTAAATCTACAGCCATCCCTTTCACACGCAGACATAGGCACACACATCAGTGACAGTGTGTCATTGGCTAAGACACAGAGTGATTAAACATGGTTCAAGCCAAAGCAGGTTATCCATCCATCTGGAATACCAGCCACATTTCTAAGGAAGAGCCTCTCCATTGACCATAAAGAATATTCTGGTCCTTGCTTTCAATCCTGAGCCAATGAGTAATTTTCAAGACCCAGAAAAGTGAGAGAAAGAAAACTGTAGGGGAGGCTTAATTCCCAATGAATGTCTTTATCACTTTTTCCCACCAACATTCTCTCTTTGTGATACATCTGTCAAATTGGGTTACTGGATAACAGCTCTGTAAGTAAATGCTTTAGATAATGTTTCCTCTATTTTTGATTCCTTCCATTCTCCATTTATATGCTACCGTTGTCTAGAAGTTGTTCCTTTTAGACATTATTGTTTATATATTGTTAACCTTTTAAATGTTCCCACCATTTCTTCTTTCATTCCAGACTTTCCTTCTGGAATCATTTTTCTTCTTCCACAAGTACAGCCTTTGAGAATTCCTATGGTGAGAATCTGTTGGTTGTACACTCTTTCAGTTCTTGCTTGTCTCCCACCTCCTAAAACGTTAATGGAATTCCCTGGGGCAGGAAAGAGTGGGACACTTGACAGCTCAGTTTCTCCATCGCTGCTGCGGATGGCTGGTGACAGGAGCCCCTTGTTCCCAAGGCAGTGACAAGCTTCTCTAGAGAGAGATGCTTTCATAGGCTTGGTCAAAGCCCTCTAGGACAGGGTTTCTCAACGTTGGCACTATTGATTTTTACATTTTGGCCAAATAATTCTTTGTTATGGTGGGCTGTCCTATACGTTTTAAGATGTTTAGCAGTATCTTTGGTCTCCATCCACTAGATACCTTCCATGTGTGATAACCAAAAATGTCTCCAGATAGTGGGAAATGTCCTCCAGGGAGCAAAATTGTCCATGGTTGAGAATGATCCCTTTAGGGCTACATTAGATAGGCAAGTTCAGGTAACACTCCTTACTGTCTCCTTTCAATTGTGTATTTTCTCATTTGTAATAGAGCCAACAACATCTGCATCAAATAAGTTAAACTCAGATTACATATGTAATATATATATATACACACACACACACACCCATATATACATTTACGTCACATAATATATACACATATATATACATACACACAAATATATATGTGTATATATTCATATATACAGATGTATGTACATATACAGGGAGAGAGAGGGAGAGATTGATAGAGAGGCATATTTTCAAAAGTTTAACACAGTGAGAAAAATGAGAAGTGAGGGGACCAGGTGCAGTATGTACACACATATAACTTAAGTGAATGGTAAGAATTGTGGTGAATTGAAAACTTGTACCCCACTAACGACAGTGTCTCCTGCTTTCCTCTTATTGTTGCCATGTGAGAATTTGAGCTCGGTGTTGCTGAATATTCTAATTTTTCAGGAGAAACCACAAGATCCTTGTGTGTGTGTATGATGTATATGAACTACTTCTACCCCTAAATGTAGATTTGTGATTTATTAGAACACAGAGAAAACCCCACATTTGTGGGTCACATTTGGGCTGTAGGCTTCCATATCACAACCTCTGACTTCCACCAGGCACATAATTATTGCTCAATAAATGTCAGTTCTCCGCAGATGTAGAGGATGGACTTGAGGACGAGGGGAGGGGGAAGGGTAAACTGGGACGAAGTGAGAGAGTGGCATGGACATATATACACTACCAAATGTAAAATAGATAGCTAGTGGGAAGCAGCCGCATAGCACAGGGAGATCAGCTTGGTGCTTTGCGACCACATAGAAGGGTGGGATGGGGAGGGTGGGAGGGAGGGAGACGCAAGAGGGAGGAGATATGGGGATATATGTACATGTATAGCTGATTCACTTTGTTATAAAGCAGAAAATAACACATCATTGTAAAGCAATTATACTCCAATAAAGATGTTAAAAAAATAAACAAATAAATGTCAGTTCTCTATCTCCTATACTCTGGAGGCCCAAGGTCACCCACTCGGCTTGGGTCCCAGCAGCTTCCCTAGTTATCTTAGAGTTCTTTAAGGTGTCTAAGGAAACTTAACTTTATGTTCCTGGATTCTACCTGCATTACCATGGCCTCTTTGGTTTAGAGAAATTGTTTCTTTACTGAAGCTCAGTCAGTGTTTAATTGATCTTTAGATCACTCAATACATATACCCTTTAGGTACTGCCTAAGGAAAGATTAATTTTCAGCCCCAGGAAAGATTTAAATGGGAAATTCCAGGCCATGCTAATGTGACTAAGGCTTTACCTTAGAAGTAGCAAACATGGAGAATTAAAAATGAACCCATTTTGGCAAAAAAGCACAGTGGTGCTGTTTCTAAATAGTCAAAATATTTTTAACAAAAAGGAAGAAATCCAAGTATTATATAAGATTGAACAATACAAATAGTGAGTTAGAGCAGAATGTTGAGGGGTGGTAGTGAAGAGGATTGTGGACAGCACAAAAAATAATTAGGATTCCAAACTGCAAAGGAAAGCATATAGTTAAGCAAAATTGACTGAGATTGAGGAAGACAATGAGAAAGGGGAAGAAAAGAAACATTCAGTAAGTCAGTGCCTGTTGCTGTATGACAGGCCCGGTGCTAGGTGCTTGACCTGTACTAGTCAACAGCACCTGTACTTATGCTCCCAACCAACTGCAAGTAGATGTTATTATTATCCCTTTGTTTCCAAGGAGGGTCAGAAAGGTGAAGTAACTTGTTTGTGGTCACAGAGCTAGCAGCTGGAAGAGCTGAGAGAGTAAAAGTACAAAAGTTTTGGCATCAGATCAAAACTTGGCCCTAAAATAGGGTTAGAGGGTGATTCCTAACCTGGGAACAGCCCCCTAGCTCCCTCCCACTACCCTGAAATTATAGCAAAATGTTGTATTTATGAGAGCCATCACTGTTCTGGGAAAGAGCTCACAGTTTCAATCAGATATTTAGAAAAAGATTGAGATACTCTGCCTTAAGATTTGTGGAGTTTTTGTCTAAAAGACTGTCTCCACAGTTCTGTAATGGTACAGAAATATATACTCCAGATTTACTTGGAAATTCAAAGTAATTGTTTCTCATTCACAAGTATTTTCCAAAACCTAAGTCATGACAAGTTAACAGCAAATTTCTTTAGCAGAGTTCATGAAGTATATTCATGTTTTCTTTCCTTTAGCCAAATACATGAAGTGAGAAAAAAGCTATTGAGTTGGGCTGCGTAGGAGTGAAGAGATGTAGGCTCTTGTGTAATCTGTGAATTCCTGGAATTATGACCTTGGATAATACAGCTTGCTTCCACTGCCTTATCTTTTTTTTTTTTTTTTTTTTTCAGTACGCGGGCCTGTCACTGTTGTGGCCTCTCCCGTTGTGAGCACAGGCTCCGGACGCGCAGGCTCAGCGGCCATGGCTCACGGGCCTAACTGCTCCGCAGCATGTGGGATCTTCCCGGACCGGGGCATGAACCCGTGTCCCCTGCATCGGCAGGCAGACTCTCAACCACTGCGCCACCAGGGAAGCCCCCACTGCTTTATCTTTTAATTGCTGTTGTGAATGCTAACGACTGGTCTACCTAACTCAAGGCAAAATAGAATGGCAGAATTTGAGTGAGACTTGCCTTTCCTGAGTATCTGTCCCAACCACTTTATTTAAAAGGGTTGGGTCACTTCCTAGGGCCACTGAGACCAAAACCCAGGTTTCCTAACCTGTGTACAATGCTGTTTCCATGACACCACCATTGGAAAGATGTTTAAGTGAAATGGATTTCAGCCTCATTCATTCATGCAATCAGCCATCAAGCCCTAATTATTGAAGATGACTTGACCTCCTTTGTCAGAGAAAAACTGAAAAATGTTTAATGCCCATCTACCATGTGTCAAAACTATTCTAATTGAAATTTAAAACTCGGCTTTATGGAACCTGGGTTGTTCAAGTGGGCCACTACCCTCTACCTCAAAGAGGCTTCTAATATCATTAATTGATTACCTACTAAATGCAGAAACACATTCTGCATTCAGAATGAGAAGAAAGAGTTAAAAAAAAAAACATGCAAGTCATAGTCTCTGCCCATATGGAGTATAAAATTAACTATGGAAAGAACTATATGTAGGAAGATACATTACACAACCATATATCCATGGCCTAACCACATTGGGGTTAGATCAAACAACACATTGGGACTTCTCTACAAATCAATGCCAAGAAAGGAACTCCATGGAACTCTGGTCTGTGTTGGAAATCATCCATGAGGTCAGCTGCTACATTCTGAAAGAGGTGAACTCTAAGAACAGCCTTCCTGTGTGTCCCAGGATGGCATTTAAAAAGAATCCTTCCCTCTACCTTGTTCTCCATACCCAGAATATGGTAGGCAACTTTAACCCTGTTGTTAGCACAGGATTTTAAAACATGCTACCCTGCATCAGAATGAACCAGGAGGCTGCTTAGTTCCAATTATTGCACACACTCAGCCTCTACAGCCTCAATCCTCTTCCACACACTTTATGTGGGTCCAGGTAGGTGTCCTTCACTAGGCTGTTAGCTCCCCTGAGGGCAGGTACTCTGTCTTACCCATCTTGTTATCCCCAGCATCTTACACAGTACCTGGAATTTGGGAAGGCTCCACACCTCTTTAGCAAACTGAACAGAATTGTAAATGCTGAAGAAACAAGCAGAGTAAGGGAGGAAAAAGTCCAGAAGAGATAATATTATTTTTCAAATAGAGAAACTGAGGTTTAGGGAGATATAACACTAGTCCCAAATTGCCTGGTATTAGAACAGATAAAATGCTCAAGTCTACGAAACTAAGTCTCCACACTTAGACTGCAGTGATTCTAGTCTACACAGAAAACCACCCATTTGATTTTAGGGTAACAAGTCTGCTTTTTGAGTTTTTGTTTGTTTGTTTTGATTTTTTTGCTGTACGTGGGTCTCTCACTGTTGTGGCGTCTCCCGTTGCGGAGCACAGGCTCTGGACGCGCAGGCTCAGTGGCCATGGCTCACGGGCCTAGCCGCTCCGCGGCATGTGGGATCTTCCCAGACCGGGGCACGAACCTGCGTCCCCTGCATCGGCAGGCGGACTCTCAACCACTGCGCCACCAGGGAAGCCCCTTGAGTTTTTAAATAGAAACTAACTATTTACACAGAATACTTGATGAGAAAGAGAATGAGACAAAATAATTGATGAACACTGTATACTACAATAATAATCAACAATGTGTCAATTTCAACTTTCTCAATGACAGACCGATCAGTGAATCTGTCTTGGCGGATAAGTACTTGCTATATCCTTAGTCCATAATGAGATCAGTAAAGTCAAATGTCCAGTTTAATATTTTACATTTAATGATTATACAATAACAGGCAGCATAATATATGTTGAGGGAGATGAATGAAAGGATTAGACACGGTACAAATACTTTTTCCCTTTTAATTAGTGAAGCCTTAATGTAGAATTCAAAATATGCTGAATTGAAGCTTTTCTTTCTAAGCACTCTGCTAAACAGCTGAAATTATGTTCAGAGATTTTGTTACTGAGTTTCTAATTATCCAGCAATTCAAATGCTTCATGAAATGCTTCGAACCTTGCTCATCCTTCTGTTTGGGGAACTGGCTTGGTGAGCCCAAATGGCTGTGCTTTTTCAGTGGGAGACAGCATTCATCTCCCCATAACCCTGGAAGGAAAAGGAGCCTTCTGCAGGGCCTCTGGCCTGGCTGTGCTATTGGACAGGTGGTGTTGTTCCCAGGGGAATTGTGGGCTGACCATTCTTGTGGTCAGGTTCCTCTGAGCCCTGCCTGCCCTTGCTCACTTGTCATGAACTTGGCTTCACTAAAAATTCACCACAAATCAATTTTGTCAGTTTCCATTATTTTATTGTTCACTAGGGAGTAGCCCAGGCAGGCGTTGAATAATTCATGATGGCAGTGGTGTTGATCCTATTTTCTGGGTAAGAAAAATCTAAAGCCCCAGAAGGCCTCAATCAGTGAGTCAGTCCCCAGGCATTGGAGTGCCTGCTTAGAACATGTTACTGGGTAGGGTAGGTTTAAATGGCCTGTGCCACTAGGAAAACCACCTTTCTCACTGGTCCTTGTATGACCCACTTACATATTAGTAGGTGTCAAGGAGGAGAGCTTCCAGATGTGAACTTAAAGTAAAACATACATATAGACCTGGAAAGATAAGAATTATATGGTAAGAGTCTCAATTGGCCACGTCTGAGAAGAGAATCAGAATCAGATTCCAAGTCTCTATGTGTCAGGACATAGGTGAATACAGAAAAAGACACAGAAAAAGGAAATATATTATATTGTCGTATATGATATATGCACGTGTCTATGTTAAGACATAATGTCGGCTGCTAGGCAACTCAGAATAGAAAAGAATTATAACCATGGTATAGAATTCACAAATCGTGAATAAGCCAGCCATAGACTGTGAGTTGCTGTCTCAAAGGCAGATTTCTCTGTTTTTAGGATAAAAGATGTAGGCTGCAGTGCTCCCTCAAAGCCAACATTCTACATTAATGTCTCAGTTAAAGCCCAAAAGCTAGGACAGAAAGGCAGGGAGCAAGGGTGACTGGCTGCCCAGGAAGAACAGGAGAGCAGCAGCAGGGAGGGGGTAGGGCAGGTGCTGCAGCCCAAGCCCTGGCCTTCAGCTCGCAGCCCCAGACCCTTTCCCTTCAGAGCACTCAGAAGGGAGTGGACACAACGGGGACCCAAGCTTTACTCCCAAGAGACTGCTACATGATTAATGTGCCAGTATGTTCATTTACAGCGAGATTCGTTAACTGCCAAGGGGCCTGGACCACTTAGGTCTGAAGGCAGATTCTCTTCCCTGGGGGAAACTCACCTAAGGGGCCACTAAAATCAGAAAGCTGCATGTGAAAGGAAACAAGTGGACAGCAACGAAGAAGCTTCTGCACAGCAAAGGAAACAATCAACAAAACGAAAAGGCAACCTACAGACTGAGAAAAAATATTTGCAAACCATATATCTCACAAGTGGTTAATATCCAAAATATATAAGGAACTCATACAACTCAAGAGCAAAAAAGAGATATAACCTGATTGAAATATGAGCAAAGGACCTGAATAGACATTTTTCCAAAGAAGACATACAAATGGAATGCATACAACAGGTACGTGAAAAAGCGCTCAACATCACTAATCACCGGGAGAATGCAAATCAAAACCAAAATGCAATATCACCTCACATCTGTTAGGATGGCTATAACAACAAAATAAAAGGTAACAAGTGTGGGTGAGGATGTGGAGAAAAGAGAACCCTTGTGCACTGTTGGTGGGAATGGAAAGTGGTGCAGCTACTATGGAAAACAGTATGGAGGTTCCTCAAAAAATTAAAAATAGAACTACCATATGATCCAGCAATCTCTCATCTGAGCATATACCCAAAGAAAATGAAATCAGTATCTCCAAGATACTGCTGCACTCCCATGTTCATTACAGCGTTATTCACAACAGCCAAGATATGAAAACAATTTAAGTGTCCATCTGGATGAATGAACAAAGAAATTGTGTATACAATGGAATATTATTCAGCCTTAGAAAACAAGATCTTGCCATTTGTGACAACGTGGATATTATGCTGAGTGAAACCTAGTGGACATTATGCCAAGTGAAGTAAGCCAGACACAGAAAGAAAAAACTGATCTACTTACATGTGGTATCTAACAAAGTCAAATACATAGAAGCAGAGAGTAGAACAGTGGTTACCAGGGTAGGGGAGGTGGGGGAAATGGGGAAGCGTTAATTAAGGGTACAAAGTTGGAGTTTGTAGAATGAAAATGTCCAGTGATCTAATGTACAGCACGGTGACTGTAGTTAATAATACTGTATTGAATACTGGAAATTTGATAGAATAGATTTAACGTACTCTCAGCACATGAAAAAAATGGTAACTGTGCGGGGAGATGATATGTTAATTAGCTTGACTGTTGTCATCCGTTCATTAAGTATATCAAATCATCATGTGTTACACCTTAAATACATACAATTTTTATTTTAAAAAAATTAAAAAAGACATAAAAGAAAAAGAAAAGAAAGTCACGTGGTGAGCAAAGATTGAGAGCAGGGGGAGTGGGATGGTTTTGAGAGGCAATTCACCAAGGCTCTGGGAAAGCCTGATAACCTATCCCAGTTTTAATCAAATGCATTCAAGTACATTTTTTTCCTCCATGTCTGGATAGATATGAGTAAACACAAATAAAGTCTGTGACGTCTTTCTTTTTTTCATTTTTTGTGTGTGTGGCAAAATACATATAACATAAAATTTACCATCTTAACCATTTTTACATGTACAGTTCAGTAATGTTAAGTACAGTCATACTGTTGTGGAACAATTACCACCATCCATCTCCAGAACTGTTCATCTTGCAAAACTGAAACTCTTGTCATTAAACAATAATTTCCCATTCCCCCTTCACTCCCACCCCTGGAAATCACTATTTTCTTCCTGTCTCTATGAATTTGACTACCCTAGGTACCATACAATATTTGTCTTTTTGTAATTGGCTTATTTCACTTAGCATAATGTCCTCAAGTTTCATCCATGTGTAGCATTTGTCAGAATTTCCTTCCTTTTTATAGCTGAATAATATTCCATTGTATATATGTACAGTTGACTCTTGAACAACATGGGTTTGAACTGCATGCATCCACCTATAGTTGGATTTTTTTCAATAAATACATACTACAGTACTACACAATCTGTAGTTAGCTGAGTCTACAGATGCAGAACCATGGATATGGAGGGGCAACTGTAAAATTATACGTGGCTTTTAGGCTTCAAGGCGGGGTGGATGCCCCTAACTCCTGCATTGTTCAAGGGTCAACTGTACCACATTTTGCTTACCCATTCCTCCATTGATGATTACTTGGGTTGCTTTCACCTTTTGGCTATTATGAATAATGCTACTACGAACATGGGTGTACAAATATCTCTTTGAGACCCTGCTTTCAATTCTTTTTGGGTACATACCCAGAAGTGGAATTGCTGGGTCATATGGTAATTCTATTTTGAATTTTCTGAGGAACCACCATAAAAGCTATGCTATTTTACATTTCCACCAATACACAAAGGTTTCAGTTTCTCCATATCCTTACCAACACCAGTTATTTTCCATTTTTCAAAAAATAGTAGTCATCCTAATGGGTGTGAGGTGGTATTTCATTGTAGTTTTGATTTGCATTTCCTTAATGATTAGTGGTAATGAACATCTTTTCACCTGCTTGTTGGCCATTTGTATGTCTTCACTGGAGAAATGTCTGTTCAAGTCTTTTACCCATTTTCGAATTGGGTTTTTTGTTGTTGAGTTTTAGGAGTTCCCCATATGTTCTGGATATTAATCCTTTATCAGAGACATGATTTGAAATATTTTACGCCATTTTTTGTTTATTTTTTACTCTGTTGACAGTGTTTTTGATGTACAAAATTTAAAAATTTTCATGAACTTCAATTTGTCTACTTTTTCTTTTGTTACCTGCGCCTTCAGTGTCATATCCAAGATTTCATTGACAAATCCAATGTTGTCCCCTTTTATAATGGAACTTTTCATTCAGAGGTAATTGTAGGGCCACATGTTGTAAGATATAGTACAGAAAAATCAAGTGTTTTCTTTCAGTGATAACATCTTACACAACTATAGTACAATATACAACCAGGATATTGATATTGATACAGTAAAGATATAGAGCATTTCCACCACCATAAAGATCTCTTCTGGTGCCTTTTTACTGCTACACCTACTTCCTTCCCACTCACCCCTCCTTAACCCCTGGAAACTACTAATTTCTTCTCCATTTCTATAATTTTGTCCTTTCAAGAAATGATATAAATGGAATCATACAATGTATAACTTTTGGGTTTGACTTATTTTCACTCAGCATGATTCTCTGAAGATCTATCCAGGCTGTTGCATGTATCATTGGCCTGTTCCTTTTTATTGCTGAATAGTATTCCCTGGTATAGATGGGCCAGAGTTTATTTAACCAGTCACCCACTGAAGGACATCAAGTGATTTCCAGCTTGGGGCTATGATGAATATGGCTGCTATAAACATTCATGGGCAGATTTGTGTGAACATAAGCTTTCGTTTCTCTGTGATAACTGACAAGGAGCATAACTGCTGAGTCATATGCTAGTTGTATGATTAGCTTTTTTAGAAATTGCCAAACACTTTTCCAGAGGGCTGTACCAGTTTATGTTCCTACCAACAATTGATGAATAATACAGTTTCTCTCCGTACTAGATTTTCACCACCAATTGGTGAAAAATTTTTCACAATTTTTCTTACATTCAGATAGGTGTGTAGTGATACCTCATTGTAATTTGAGCTTGCATTTTACAAATGACCAATGATGCTCAGCATCTTTTTATGTGCTCATTTGCCATCTATATATGATCTTCAGTGAAATGTCTGTGCATGTTTTGTCCATTTCCTATTTAGATTTTCTTTTGCTTCTAAATTTTGAGAGTACCTTATATATGCTAGATTTGAGTCTTTTATTGGATATGTGGTTTGCAAATGTTTTCATCTCATGTGTAGTGTGTCATTGTCTTTTGATTTTTTTAGGTTCATTTATTTATTTTCTTGTTATTTGTTTTTACATTTTTTAAACAACTTTATTAGAGTATAAATGCTTTATAATGTTGTGTTAGCTTCTGCTGTATAACAAAGCGAATCAGCTATATGTATACATATATCCCCAATTCTCTCCCTCTTGTGTCTCCCTCCCACCCTCCCTATCCCACCCCTCTAGGTGGTCACAAAGCACCAAGCTGATCTTCCTGTGCTATGTGACTGCTTCCCACTAGCTATGTATTTTAAATTTGGTAGTGTATATATGTCCATGCCACTCTCTTATTTCGTCCCAGCTTACCCTTCCCCCTCCCCATGTCCTCAAGTCCATTCTCTATATCTGCATCATTATTCCTGTCCTGCCCCTAGGTCCATCAGAACCTTTTTTTCCCTTAGATTCCATATACATATGTGTTAGCATATGGTATTTGTTTTTCTCTTTCTGACTTACTTCACTCTGTATGACAGGCTCTAGGTCCATCCACCTCACTACAAATAACTCAATTTCATTTCTTTTTATGGCTGAGTAATATTCCATTGTATATATGTGCCCCATCTTCTTATCCATTCATCTGTCGACAGACACTTAGGTTACTTCCATGTCCTGGCCATTGTAAATATTGCTGCAATGAACAATGTGTTACATGACTCTTTTTAAATTATGGTTTTCTCAGGAGATGGCTGTGTCATATGGTAGTTCTATTTTTTGTTTTTTAAGGAACCTCCATTCTGTTCTCCATAGTGGTTGTATCACTTTACATTCCCACCAACACTGCAAGAGAATTCCCTTTTCTCTACACCCTCTCCAGCAGTTATTGTTTGTAGATTATTATTTTTTGTTGGGGGGGGGGTTACGCGGGCCTCTCACTGTTGTGGCCTCTCCCGTTGTGGAGCACAGGCTCCGGACGCGCAGGCTCAGCGGCCATGGCTCACGGGCCCAGCCGCTCTGCGGCATGTGGGATCTTCCCGGACCGGGGCATGAACCAGCGTCCCCTGCATCGGCAGGTAGACTCTCAACCACTGCGCCACCAGAGAAGCCCTGTAGATTATTTTGATGATGGCCATTCTGACTGGTGTGAGGTGATAACTCATTGTGGTTTTGATTTGCATTTCTCTAATGATTAGTGATGTTGAGCATCCTTTCATGTGTTTCTTGGTAATCTGTATATCTGTTTTTGGGAAATGTATATTTAGGTCTTCTGCCCATTTTTGGATTGGGTTGCTTGTTTTTTGAATATTGAGCTGCATGAGCTGCTTGTATATTTTGGAGATTAATCCTTTGTCAGTTGTTTGCAAATATTTTGTCCCATTCTGAGGGTTGTCTTTTAATCTTGTTTATGGTTTCCTTTGCTGTGCAAAAGCTTTGAAGTTTCAATAATTCATATTTGTTTATTTTTGTTTTTATTTCCATTTCCCTAGGAGGTGGGTCAAAAAGGATCTTGCCGTGATTTATGTCATAGAGTGTACTGCCTGTGTTTTGCTCTAAGAGTTTTATAGTGTCTGGCCTTACATTTAGGTCCTTAATCCATTTTGAGTTTATTTTTGTGTATTGTGTTAGGGAGTGTTCTAATTTCATTCTTTTACATGTAGCTGTCATTTTCCCAGCACCACTTATTGAAGAGGTTGTCTTTCTCCACTGTATATTCTTGCCTCCTTTATCACAGATAAGGTGACCATATGTGTATGGGTTTATCTCTGAGCTTTCTATCCTGTTCTATAGATCTATATTTCTGTTTCTGTGCCAGTACCATACTGTCTTGATTACTGTAGCTTTGTAGTATAGTCTGAAGTCAGGGAGCCTGATTCCTCCAGCTCCGCTTTTCTTCCTCAAGATTGCTTTGGCTATTTGGGATATTTGTGTTTCCATACAAAATGTGAAAGCTTTTGTCCTAGTTCGTGAAAAATGCCAGTGGTAGTTTAATAGGGATTGGCTTGAATCCATAGATTGCTTTGGGTAGTATAGCAATTTTCACAATGTTAATTCTTCCACTCCAAGAACATGGTATATCTCTCCATCTCTCTGTATCATCTTTAATTTCTTTCATCAGTGTCTTATAGTTTCCTGCATACAGGCTTTTTGTCTCCTTAGGTAGGTTTATTCCTAGGTATTTTGTTCTTTTTGTTGCAATGGTAAATGGAAGTGTTTCCTTAATTTCTCTTTCAGATTTTTCATCATTAGTGTATAGGAATGCAAGAGATTTCTGTGCATTAATTTTGTATCCTGCTACTTTACCAAATTAATTGATTAGCTCTAGTAGTTTTCTGGTAGCATATTTAGGATTCTCTGTATATAGTATCATGTCATCTGCAAACAGTGACAGCTTTACTTCTTCTTTCCGATTTGGATGCCTTTTATTTCTTTTTCTTTTCTAATTGCTGTGGTTAAAACTTCTAAAACTATGTTGAATAACAGTGGTGAGAATGGGAAACCTTGTCTTGTCCTGATCTTAGTGGAAATGGTTTCAGTTTTTCACCATTGAGGACGATGTTGGCTGTGGGTTTGTCATATATGGCCTCTACTATAATGAGGTAAGTTTCCTCTATGCCTACTTTCTGGAGGGTTTTTATATTAAATGGGTGTTGCATTTTGTCATAAGCTTTTTCTGCATCTATTGAGCTGACCATATGGTTTTTCTTCCTCAGTTTGTTAATATGGTGTATCACATTGATTTATTTGCATATATTGAAGAATCTTTGTTTTCCTGGGATAAACCCCACTTGATCATGGGGTATGATCCTTTTAATGTGCTGTTGGATTCTGTTTGCTAGTATTTTGTTGAGGATTTTTGCATCTATGTTCATCAGTGATATTGGCCTGTAGTTTTCTTCTTTTGTGACATCTTTGTCTGGTTGTGGTATCAGGGTGATGGTGGAGTCGTAGAATGAGGTTGGGAGTGTTCCTCCCTCTGCTATATTTTGGAAGAGTTTGAGAAGGATAGTGTAAGCTCTTCTCTAAATGTTTGATAGAATTCACCTGTGAAGTCATCTGGTCCTGGGCTTTTGTTTGTTGGATGATTTTTAATCACAGCTTCAACTTCAGTGCTTGGGATTGGCCTGTTCATATTTTCTATTTCTTCCTGGTTCAGTCTCAGAAGCTTGTGCATTTCTAAGAATTTGTCCATTTCTTCCAGGTTGTCCATTTTATTGGCATATAGTTGCTTGTAGTAATCGTTCATGATCATTTGTCTTTCTGCAGTGTCAGTTGTTACTTCTCCTTTTTAATTTCTAATTCTATTGATTTGAGTCTTCTCCCATTTTTTCTTGATGAATCTGGCTAATGGTTTATCAATTTTGTTTTTCTTCTCAAAGAACAAGCTCTTAGTTTTATTGATCCTTGCTATTGTTTCCTTCATTTCTTTTTCATTTATTTCTGATATGATCTTTATGATTTCTTTCCTTCTGATAACTTTGGGGTTCTTTTGTTTTTCTTTCTCTAATTCCTTTGGTGTAAGATTAGGTTGTTTGAGGTTTTTCTTCGTTCTTGAGGTAGGATTGTATTGCTGTAAACTTCCTTTGTAGAACTGCTTTTGCTGCGTCCCATAGGTTTTGGGCCATCGTGTTTTCATTGTCATTTGTGTCTAGGTAGTTATTGATTTCCTCTTTGATTTCCTCAATGATCTCTGTTATTTAGTAGTGTGTTGTTTTGCCTCCATGTGTTGGTATATTTTACTGTTTTTTTCCTGTAATTGATATCTAGTCTCATAGCATTGTGGTCAGAAAAGATACTTAATATGATTTCAATTTTCTTAAAAAAAAACCAAGGCTTGACTTGTGACCCAAGATATGATCTATCCTGACCCCTACCTTTTTTGTGTTACTGTCAATTTCCCCTTTTATGGTTGTTAGCATTTACCTTATGTATTGAGGTGCTCCTATCCTGGGTGCACAAATATTTACAATTGTTATATCTTCTCCTTGGATTGATCCCTTGGTCATTATGTACTGTCCTTCTTTGTCTCTTGTAATAGTCTTTATTTTAACGTCTATTTTGTCTGATATGCGTATTGCTACTCCAGCTTTCTTTTGATTTCCATTTGAGTGGAATATCTTTTTCCATCCCCTCACTTTCAGTCTGTATATGTCCCTAGGTCTGAAGTGGGTCTCTTGTAGACTGCATATATATGGGTCTTGTTTCTGTATCCATTCAGCGAGCCTGTGTCTTTTGGTTGGAGCATTTAATCCATTTACATGCAAGGTGATTATTGATACATATATTCTTATTACCATTTTCTTAATTGTTTTGGGTTTGTTATTGTAGATCTTTCCTTTTCTTGTGTTTCCTGCCTAGAGAAGTTCCTTTAGCATTTGTTGTAAAGCTGGTTTGGTGGTGCTGAATTCTCTTAACTTTTGCTTCTCTGTAAAGGTTTTAATTTCTACATCGAATCTGAATGAGATCCTTGCTAAGTAGAGTAATCTTAATTGTAGGGTTTCCCCTTTTATCACTTTAAATATGTCCTGCCACCCCCTTCTGGCTTGCAGAGTTTCTGCTGAAAGATCAGCTGTTAATCTTATGGGGTTTTGCTTTTATGTTATTTGTTGCTTTTCCCTTGCTTCTTTTAATATTTTGTCTTTGAATTTAATTTTTGATAATTTGATTACTATGCATCTTGGCATGTTTCTCCTTCGATTTATCCTGTATGGGACTCTCTGTGCTTCCTGGACTTGATTGACTATTTCATTTCCCATATTAGGGAAGTTTTCAACTATTATCTCTTCAAATATTTTCTCAGTCCATTTCATTTTCTCTTCTTCTTCTGGGACCCCTATAAATCGAATGTTAGTGTGTTTAATGTTGTCCCAGAGGTCTCTGAGACTGTCCTCAATTCTTTTGTCGTTATTCTGCTCTGCGGCAGGTATTTCCACTATTTTATCTTCCAGGTCACTTATCCGTTCTTCTGCCTCTGTTTTCCTGCTATTGATTCCTTCTAGATAATTTTTTATTTCATTTATTGTGTTGTTCATCATTGTTTGTTTGCCCTTTAGTTCTTCTAGGTCCTTGTTAAATGTTTCTTGTTTTATTGTCTCCATTTTATTTCCGAGATTTTGGATCATCTTTCCTATTATTACTCTGAGTTCTTTTTCAGGTAGACTGCCTATTTCCTCTTCATATTTTGTTCTGGTGGGTTTTTACCTTGCTCCTTCATCTGCTGCATATTTCTCTGTTTTCTCATTTTGTTTAACTTACTATGTTTGGGGTCTCCTTTTCACAGGCTGCAGGTTCGTAGTTCCCATTATTTTTGGTGTCTCTCCCCAGTGGATGAGGTTGGTTCAGTGGCTTGTGTAGGCTTGCTGGTGGAGGGGAGTGGTGACTATGTTCTGGTGGGTGAGGCTATATCTTGTCCTTCTGGTGAGCAGGGCTGTGTCTGGTGGTGTGTTTTGGAGTGTCTGTGAACTTAGTATGACTTTAGGCAGCCTCTCTGCTAATGGGTGGGGTTGTGTTCCTGACCTGTTAGTTGTTTGGTATGGGGCTTCCAGCACTGGAGCTTGCTGGCCACTGGGTGGAGCTGGGTCTTAGTGTTGAGATGAAGATCTCTGGGAGAGCTCTCGGTGATTGATATTACATGGAGCCAGGAGGTCTCTGGTGGTCCAATGTCTGGGACTCGGCCCTCCCACCTCAGAAGCTCAGACCTGACACCTGGCCAGAGCACCAAGACCCTGCCAGCTACAAGGCTCAGAAGAAAAGGAAGAAAGATTTAAAAAGGACGGACAGAACCATAGGACAAATGGTAAAAACAAACCTATACAGAGAAAATCACACAAAGAAGCATACACATACACACTTACAAAAAGAGAAAAAGGAAAAAAAAAATTATATATATATAAAAAAAGGAAGAGAGCAACCAAATCAATAATCAAATCCACCAATGATAATAATCTGTAAATACTAAACTAAGATACACATAAAACCAGAAACAAATTAGATACAGAAAGGAAAGCCCAAGTCTATAGTTGCTCCCAAAATCCACTGCCTCAATTTTGGAAACATTCATTGTCTATTCAGCTATTCTTCAGATGCAGGGTTTATCAAGTTGATTGTGGGGACTTAATCCGCTGTTCCTGAGGCTGAACAGGGAAATTTCCCTTTCTCTTCTTTGTTCGCACAGCTCCTGGGCTTTAGCTTTGGTTTCGGCCCCACCTCTGCATGTAGGGCGCCCTCAGGAGTCTGTTCCCTGCTGAGACAGGAGGGGTTAAAGCAGCAGCTGATCAGGGCTCTTTTGCTCACTCAGGCCAGGGGGAGGAAGGGGTACAGTAGTCATAATTGGAATGCGGGGCGAGCGTGTGGCGGCACAGGCTGGCGTGATGTTGCACCAGCCTGAGGTGCGCCGTGTGTTCTCCCGGGGAAGTTGTCCTTAAATCACGGGACCCTGGCAGTGGTGGGCTGCACAGGCTCGTGGGGGTGTGTGGATAGTGACCTGTGCTGGCACACAGGATTCTTGGTGGCAGTGGCCGCAACAGAAGCAGTTCATGCCCGTCTCTGGGGTCCGAGTGGATAGTCGCGGCTTGTGCCCATCTCTGGAGCTTGCTTAGGGAGTGCTCTGCTTTCTGTGGGCACACTGGGAAGGAATCCTCTCTCCTTGCACACCCTGAAACAAAGGTGTCTTGCCTCTCCGGCAGGTCCACACTTTTTCCTGACTCCCTCCTGGCTAGCTGTGGAGCACTACTCCCCTTCAGGTGAGATCTTAGATTACTGATTTGAGGCTTTTCCACTTTACTTCTGTATTCCTTTTAATGTTATAAATTTCCCTCTCACCACTGTTTTACCTGTGTCCCCAAAATATTAATATGTTGTCTTTTCATATAATTCAGTTCAATGTATATTTATTTTCTTGAGAGCTTCACCTTTGGCCTATTGATTATTTAGGAATGTGTTGTTTCATTTTAAAATGTTTAAAAATTTTCCTATTATCTCTCTATTATTAATTTGTAGTTTATAGAATTGTGTTGGAGAACACTCTGGGTATAATTTCTATTCTATTAAAATTGTTAGGTATTTTTTTAAGGCTTACCATATTATCTTAGTATATGTTCCATGGGCATTTGAAAAGGACATTTATTCTGCTGTTTTTTGGGTGAAGTGTTCTACAAGTGTAAATTAAATCCTATTGGTTGATGATGGTGTTTTCTTCTATATCCTTGCTTATTCTCTGTCTAGTTGTTCTATCAATTGTTGGGAGAGGAGTTTTGAAGTCTCCAGCTATACTTGTAGATTTGCTTATATATCCTTTCAGTTCTAACAGTTTTTTCTTTACTTATTTTACAGCTCTGTACATAAACATTTAGGATGTATATGTCTTCTTGGTAGATTGACCCTTTTTTCACTATATAATGCTCCTCTCTGTCTCTGGTAATTTTCTTTGCTTTAAAGTCTACTTTATTTGGTATTACTGTACCTACTCCTGCTTTCCTTTGGTTAATATTTGCATGATATATCTTTGCATGATATACTTTGACCTTCAACCTGCTTATACTGTTATACTTGATGTGTGTTACTTGTTGACAGCATATAGTTGAGTCATGGTTTTTAACCCACTCTGTCAACCTTTGTCCTTTAATTGGTATATTTATACCATTTACATTTTTTTTATAATTATTGATGTGTTAGGGCTTAAATCTGGCATTTTATTTCTTTTTGTTTTCTGTTTCTTGTTTTTCTGTTTTCTTTTTCCTACCTTCTGGTGAGTTTTTTGAACTTTTTTTAGAATTCCATTTTGATTCATCTGTAGTGGTTTTAAATTTAATTCTTTATATAGCCCCCTTAGTAGTTTCTCTAGGTATTACATTATGTATACATAACTTATACAACATATTGGTGTCACTATTTTACCAGTTCAAGTAAAGTACAGAAAGTTTATCTCTCTATGTCCCTTTACCTCTCCCCCCATTTACAATATAGTTGTCTTAAATACTTCCTCTATATTCATTTAGAACTGCATGAGACTGTATTATAATGTTTACTTTTTTAAAAGCTCAGTTAATAATTGTCTACATTGGTTGCCAAGGATCATAACCTGGCTGGATGGAGCAGGGAGAATAGTGGGAGTGAAATGTTGGAATGTAAAATTGTTATTATTTGTTAATTTCCTGTGTACTTCATTCACTCATTCTTTTACCAAATAGTAATGGAAAGCCTATTGTGCACTAGATACTGTGCTAGGGTCTGGGATGTCTTAAGTTTGGTTCCCTGGGAAACAGACTTAGAGATGGAGACTTGTGTGCAGGAGATTTGTTGCAGAAGGCTCTCAGGAACAACAGCTATGAGGAAATGAGGGAAGCCAGGCTTGGCCCTACAAAGGCCAAGCTGTGATGCAGTTTGCAATTGAGGATTGGCTGACAGCACAGAGATTGGAGGTGAGGGGATCCTTCAGAGCTATCCTGAATTGAGGCAGTGAGGCCAGACCTTTGTATGCTCACATTGACCAGTTGTTGGATGTGGGTGAATTCTTGGGTAGGGCAGCTTTATTCAGCAGTGTGAAATTCCAGAAAAGAGACTCGGCTGTGAGCTGACAGCAGGCAGCAATCCCAGCAGCTGGGGGAATTGAAGCCTTGTCCTGAGAGGGATCTGGATTGCACACCATGGCACCTGTATCATGAGGTTACAAACAGATGGACAGGACAGAATTTCTGCTCTCATTGAGTTGGCAGTTGGAGTAGGTGACAGAGATGAGTGTAACAAATATGTGTAAGCAAATAATTATGATCAGCCATGGTAAGTTTAAGAAGAGCAGGAAGTTAAAAGTGCCATAAGAACTCATATCAGGGAGCAACCAACTCCTCTGGGTGGGTCAGGGAAGACCTCTCTTCAGCAACACAGTTGCTTTGCTCATTCATGTTTTGAAGAGAAAACTCCATACCATCACATCTCACAGAGGAGGTAGTGAATTATAAAAGCTTGAATTTGCTTTGAAAGATGGGGTCTGTACTTTGCCAAGTAAAGAGAAGTAAATCATGCATTAATGGAGCCGATATTTTCAGTGAGTTAGCGCCACAGGCTGATCCGGCAAAGAGATAGGAAAGGTGAGCATGCAGGTTATGTGTAATGTGGAAAATAACCTTTTAAACTTTTATGCCCCTCTCTAGGGCAAGAATGCTATTCTTTAAAAGGTTAGTCTACTACCAAAAAAAAAAAAAAAAAAAGACTACTTCATGTTTCATTCTAGAATCAATTTTTCTATTAAAAATAAATTGCACTTTAAGTAACCTGTGATATGTTCAGCTAGAGCTAGTGGTTAGATGAAACTTTTATGTCTGCAGTCCTGGTGATTTGGAAGGACTGTTGAACTACTCAGAACAGAATATAAATGTCTCTGATCTTCCGAAACTTGGGTTGCCCCATCTAACCTTAATCCTAGTGGAATTTCACTGTTGTTTGATGGGTCTTAGGCTCCCAGAGGTTGTTTTGTGCCCAGTGTTTTGTGATCATTAGGAAAATCCAGAGCCTTTCTTCTTTTTTATCTCCATTGACAGAGGTTCACTGCCCTTTAGGAGTTTAGAGTTTTTTTGGAGAGTCACAGAAACATGAAACAACTGGAGAATGACTCACGGGCAACATGTAAGCAAGTGTGGGTGTACAACAGGGAGCCCCTGAGGAGCTTAGAAGAATATATGAAACCAGGAAGTTCTCTTAGAGAAGGCCAGCATGAGGCCAGAATTTGAAGGAGGTGATGGATTAGAAGAGTGAGGATATTGGGACAATCAAAAGGGCAGGGGTAGCTGAACACAACCCCAAAGGAGGAAATGACTAAGATGCTGCAGGGTCATGAGAAGCCAGGTCATACCTACTTTTGGAAAGCAATTTTCTTTGAGAAAGAACCAAATGGGGTAATCAGAGTAGTCAGACTCAGGGGAGCTTTTTATTCAAAATAATAAAGAAACCTACACCTGTGACCTTGGACTCTTCTATCTATTTGCTCACTTCCTTGGAAATTATAAAGAGATCAAATATATGTTTGGATAAGATTATTGACCCTATGAGATGGTAAATTACCATAAGTATGCTCTCTGGTTGAAAGAGACCATAATAACTTCTGGTCCAAACGTCTATCTGATACCTGAATCTCCTTAACAATGAATGCCCCAACAAAATCTTCGTTTTAGCTGATGTTTGAACAACCCTAATGTTACAAAATTCACTAACTCCCTTGACTTGAAATAAGGATAAAAAGTTAAAATCTGTCCCCTTGTACCAGGTCTGGTGGTCTGCCTGATCCAGCAACCCTGAATGGACAATGCCCCTCATTCTAGGCTCCCAGACCATGTGTCTACATAGTAGGCAAAGTTATATCCCTTTTTTGGTAGAAATATCACAATATTAACTAAATTGAGTTTAGTTTCAAAATGAAAGTTTAAGGGTTTTTTTTTTTTATTATTATAGTCTGATCCTCATGCATCTGGGGTTTGTTTGGACTCAAATGAAGAACCTTGTACTTGTCCCTATTACATTCTATCATGTTAGATTCTATTCATTTTGAAAACTTTTGGAATTTTTTTGGTTCATATTCTTTCTTTGAATGTGTTAGCCATTACTCTTGGCTTGGTATAATTTGCAGATTTGATGAACAGTTTTTATGAGTTAATTGATACAATAATCAGGGTACAGTGAAGGAAAGGACCTTCAAGGTAGAAGGAAGAGAGAGAATGTTCCCTTACTTGCTTACCTAATGCTAAAGCAGCCGGTAGCCTAAGCTAATCCAGTAGATCTACCCCAAAGACGGAGGTGACTGGAAGGGTGGGAGAATTGTGGGGAGGTATACTCTTCTACCACAGCTCAAATACCTTTCAGCAAGGATGCAAGCAGACTAGGATGGCTACCACTTACTGGGCATTTACTATGTGCCAGGACAGAACTAAGTACATGGCATACATTATGAGGTTAGTATTATCACAACTATTTTAACTTATGGAAATGACAGCTTAGAGAGTTTGAATCACCTGACTGTTGTCCCAAGGTGGAAAGGATAGGGATAAGATTCATACTCAAGTTTCTTTGACTCCAAAACATGCACTCATAATTACTGAATTACTGGAAGTTACAGACAGTCATATGGAACCAAAACAGAGAACTCTTGTGGGGGTCTCGGGGAATGTGAGGACCCTTGGTCTATTCACTGAGTGTTCTGAGGTATGTGAATAGAGAAGGATTCCTGTCACTTTGTTTTGGCCTCTATTTAGCTTGTGATTTTACGAATTAGCTTTTATTAGTAGAATTATTCTGCCCTTCACTGGAAGTCCTAATTGTATGATTAGAAATAACTCCAAATCAACTAATTGTGATGATACAAAGGATCTTTTCATGGGAAGGTCCCAATGGCAACCAAATTAATCCCACATATTCCCCCAAAATGACAAAGAAACATGAACCACAAAGAAGCTGGGTACCTGACCTGGTTTCTACCCAAGTGAAGGGTATGAAAATAGCAGAGTGCCCCAGGAACTCCTCAGAGCCCAGGTCTCCTTACTTGGCTGGGTCATGTCTCAATAGAGGTACTGACGTCAAGGACACTGGGACTACTGTTCCAGCTTGACTTTCTTTTCTGGGTCTTATTAGGGTGTTTTCTGTTAAGGAGACAAACAACATCTCTTCTCTTTCTGAAGGCTGAGTCCACGCTATCTCAAGATTTTAAGTTTGCATTCTTTGACTGACCACATAGACAAGGAAATCTTAATTGTATGTGGGCAACATCTGCAGAACACTGATAAAGAGTGATCTGCCTAATGTCACTTTTCCAACACATCTACCGTCTAGGCAAGGTCAACTCCCAGCTGCCTTTCCCCCCACTCCTCACTCTCATCTCAGCACTCCACCCTATAATCTCTTACCAGGGGCAGACAGATTGAAAAGATAAGAAAAGTTAGGTTTCAATTCTGCTTCCATCACTTACTGGTTGTGTGGTCTTGAACAAATTATTTAATCTTTCTCTGACTGTTTCCTGATCTGCTAAAAAAGAACAATAATATCGATCCCTGTGAATGTGTGGAACTAAATGAGATTAAGGTAGAGCAGTGTATAAGAGAAAGGGATGAGTGCATTGTGAAATCAGTTGTCAGAGCACTCAGGCTGCAAGAGGAGAAGGAAAAAAGCTGCTGCTGCTGGTGGCTGTGATGATGGAGATGATGGTGATGATGATAATGAGAGCTAAGGATTCCTGAAGGTATAACCATGTGCCAGGCACTGGGCTAAGTGCTTTATAGACTGTTTTATTTAATCTTCAAAACAGTCATCTGAGATGAATATTAACTTTATACCCACTTTATAGATAAGGAAATGGGAGTTTTAAAGACATTCGGGAACTTTGACCAGAATAAATCAGCTATTAAATCGCTAAGCCAAAAACGAATTTGATTCCTGGCTTCTGTTCATCCCAAGAGAATTATTGGTCTCCTTCTCAGCTGAAGTCATCAGGGGGCATCAGAAACTTCATCCTAGGAGTCAGTGCTTGTTCTCTGTGTTCCTCAACCCCTTCTACTGATCTCTCAGCCCTCTGACTTAAAGAAAGATAATTTATCACAACTTTTATATTTTATGCCTCCATCTTGAGAACATTATTTACTTCCCTGAAAATATCTGACACACTGAAAATGTATAATTTACATATAGGAGACCTAAGTCCTATTTCCAGCAATACTTTTAACTAGCTGTGTGGCCTTAGGCAAGTCAACCTCTTTGAGCCTCAGTTTCTCATTTGTGAAATGACAACCGTATAGCCTCTAGGATCCCTTTCCAGGATACTTTAACTCTTTGAATCTGCTCAGAAACAGTTAGTCTTAGCATGTGAAATGACACAGAAATAAATATCTGAACCAAAGCTTACTGTCCAAAAACAAATGTTATTTCCATGGTTATTTACAGACATTAATGACTATAACTTTGCCACTATCGTTTTAGACATTCTATACCCTATTTGGTGACCACAAAATTAATTATCCAAATCAGGACACTTTGGGATTGAAAGCAGATGCTGCTAGGAATTGCACAAGGACAGCGGGCACAACCAGCACTGTCACCTTCTCTGAACAACCTTTCCATTGCTCCCTCTGTGGACGCTCCTCCCCTTCCTCCTCTTCTCTCCTCCCCTTCCTCCTCTTCTCTCCTCCCCTTCTCTTCCCTGGGCTTCAACAAGAGTGAAAGGCATCACAGACAGAGGTGTGAGCTCCCTCTGCCCGTTAATGGAGTGTTAAGTTCAAAGCCTGAGGTGTGACCATTTAAATGCTAACACTTTTAAGCAAGTTTGTCTGCAACAGAAACACCCCGTTTAAGGCTTATTTCCCCCTCTAGTTTAAAAAAACATTTTGCAATGTTAATTTCCATTCCATTCCATCAGTAACTTTCTTCTGTCTTCTTTCTGCCTCACTTCATTTTAAACAATTCTTTGATTTTGTAATTGCCTTGGAGAACACCCAAAGGACCCCAGCCTTGAAGCCCAACAAAGAGCAAGGACATTAGTAACAGAGTTCATTTTCCTGGGTACTGCCTGGGTGTTTCTTGGATGCTCTGGGAATGCTGGGGGCAGCAGAAGGGTTTAATGGAAGTCATTGGTCAACTTGAAAGTGATTCCATCCCTTTCTGAGGCCACCAGAATCCACACGCCTGATTTCTACTCCAAAACTAATTTTAAAAATAAAAATTGGAGCCGGTTAAATTCTTAACTTAAAAAAATGCTATTATTATCGAAGACTGTATCTAAGTGCCTTATAGTAAGTATAACACACTTTAGTTGAACTGAATTACCTTTTAAATCAATTCTGTATAGAACTTGGCCACTTTATTTCAGGTGATAAAAGAACAAAACTTTAGTAAAGGAGTAAAAGATGACTTTCTGCTATTAAAAGGGTTTAGCAAATACAGTGCTTGGTGACTCGTCTAAAAACATCTTAAAAAATCATCTTGCATTGCTCAACTAAAATCCACTCATTTAATGACATTTCGTGTGGTTAAAATCCGCTCTACATGGTCACTATTTTTAAAAAGTATGATTTATCTTCAGTGTTTGAATGAACCATAAAATTACCTTTGAGAGCACTGATATTTCCACAATTATAAACAGATTATTTTCTCTATTGTCTGCAAGCCGATGGGCCTTTGTTTTAACGTTTCCTTCTTCAGTTGTGGAGAATGTGTACTTTTTAACAAGCAGTTTTAGCCAATTGTCAGAGGGCCAGGTGGAACATGAGTTGATACGGAGTAAAACTAACAGCATTAAAAAGGCTTAACGCTCAAATCTGCTTTTGCTTCTGTAACTAGTGTCTATCCACTGTGCTGCCCAGGAGCGTTTGTGGGTGCTGCTGGCCCGGGGAAGGTGGGGCCTGATCAGTGGTCCACGGCTCTTAGGCCCTTGTCTGGTGTCCCTTATCACAGTGCCAGCTGCCTGAGTCACAGGGCTTGCTCTCCTCCCCGGCCCCTCACCTGTCTGATATGTGGTACTACTTCAGTCTCAAAAGAGAGAGATGCTAGAAAAAAAATAACATTTTGAAAGCTTTATCTGTTTAGGACACTGACTAAACTCCTTCATAAGTTTTTAACTGTAAGTTGGTTTAAGAAGGAAACATGAGCAAAGGTTTCTCCCTAAAAGCAGACATTCACTGACTGCTGGGGAGATGGTGTGGGCGGATTACCAATGAAACCTGATCTGCAGTGCAGGTACAGAAATACTGCCACCTCGGGAGGCTGAGAGCCACTAGAGCAGGGCACCTGGGTGGGGCTGGGGCATGGTCATAAGGTGCTGTCATCAGCTTTGTGGGTCCAGAAATTCTGAGGCATCATTATCCCTAGAGATGACTGGTCTCTTGGGGCTGCTCCCCACTGACCAGACACTCCAGAAGTTGCTGTCCACGTCAGAGTGCAAAATGAGTAGTTTACTTTGAGAATTGTAACCCTACTTGTGGGTCTACACAGCATGCCAAATTATGACTGGAAGGCTGGGACAAGCAAGGGAAGAGACAGCTTAATAGCTAAGAAGTCAGGGTTCACACCGACATAGAAAGCAAACCTATGGTTATCAAAGGGGAAAGTGCGGGGGAGGGATGAATTAGGAGTTTGGGATTAACATATACATACTACTATATACAAAATAGATAACCTGTATAGCACAGGGAACTGTACTCAATATTCTGTAAAAACCTATAAGGGAAGAGAATCTGAAAAAGAATAGATATTATATAACTGAATCAGTGTGCTGTACACCTGAAGCTAGCAACTATACTTCAATAATAAAAAATTATTCTGTAAAAAAAAGTCAGGGTTCAAATTTCAATTCCATCTATGCCTAGCTGTGCGACCTTGAGAAATAATTTCACCTCTCTGGAACCAAGTCTATTCACCTATAAAAGGGGGAAACTCATAGGGATAGAATGAGAATTAAATGATATTTTTGTAAAACTACCTAGGAAAATGGCTGTAATGTGGTAAGTACCTAATAAACTGTTGACTAAAAGATTTGATTCAGTAGGAATCATTTTGAAGTTTTATTCAGGACAGTGACTTTAGGAATAAAGGATCAATTCATCCCTCTCACCTGGTGCCATTAAATTTGGCCAATACCAGTACAATTCACAACCACCACAGGAACACAAGGCACTCAGAGAATTCATTTATAAAGTTGAGCCGCCCTTATTTCCTGGTTTTGGCTGCCTCTATCAGTGACGGCATTTTAACAGACTGAGAGCTGATGATGTTGAGAGCAAATGGGGAATTGCCTGATCCTGATGTTTCCTTCCAGCCTATTCTAGTTTCTTAGCAGTTATCTCCACAAATTAGACCCATGTAAGAAAGTCTTGGTTTCTTTTTCATGCTTGATTTCACACATGTTCACAAATCTGCCCTGAGAGTTAGGCTTTTTATTCAGTAGTTTACAAGACCTCAGAGCTGGGCTCATTACCACAACATGAAAAGACTGACATTATCCAGTGAGGACCAGGAGAGTTTGGGTACAAGCAAAAGTCAGTGCAGTGGATGTTCATTGTCTGGGGCCACTAATCATTCACACTTTCATTTCTCCAGCAAATGTTTATTGGACACTTACTATGTATCAGGCTTTGTTTTAGGATCTGAGGATTAAGCACTTAAAAAGAGGGTCTTGCGTTCTGGTAGGGGAGACACACAAGAAACCAAGAGTGAGGGAAAGTGAAAGAAACAAGAGAGAGAAATCAAGAGCATACAAGAGCTACATAGAGAATTAACATAAGGTGATGGGATGGAGAGTAACTACTTCACGTGATACAGTAAGGACTCTCTGTGAGGTGATATCTCAGCCAAGTGCTGAATCAAAAGAAGGACATGGACATGCAGAGTTGAGTGTGACTGACATCCTAGGCAGAGGGCACCACTAACTTAGAGGCTCCCAGGTGGGCACCAATGGTGATGGAGGTGACCAGACCAGAGGCCAGGATGGCTGGGGAAAGCCTAGAAGAGGGCGTAGAAGAGGTAGTCAGGGTCAAGTAATCGAGGGCTTTATAGCCAGAGAAAGAAGCGGAGTTTGGAATGTTTGCTAAATGTGATGGGAAGCAATTGGGGGATGGGGGTTTAGGCAGAGGACTGCCATGATTGAATTTATATTTAATAAGAAAGTCCCTCGGGGTGCTATGTACAGATTATAGCAAACAAGACAGGAAGCAGAGAGACTCTTCCAGTATAGAGAGATGCTGGTCCCCTGGATAAAGATAATGGTGGTGGAAGGAGGTGGTTGGATTTGGGATCTATTTGGAGGCTGGGTCCCGGGGACTTGCTGATGGGTTGGTTGCACATGGAGACTGCAGGAAAGAGAGATAAAGTAAGGACGATTCTTCTGTTCTTGTCTGAACAGCTGCACAGAAGTTGCCTTTTCCTGAGATGAGGAAGACAAGAGGAGAAACAGGTTTTATGGAGAAAAATATGAAGGGCATGCTCTGTGAGCTCTCTTGTGGATCCCCGTGTCCCCTATGGGTCAGTGCACTGTCTCCACCTCTCTACAGGTGCACACCCGCTCCTGTGTACACTCTGTCTCATTTTACCTCTAAGCCAAAATGAAACCAGAGACACTGACTTCAGCTGTATTTAGCCTTTAGGTGAAAGAAGAAATTTTTAAAAATCATAAAATGAAGTTTTATTTTTAAAAGCCAATTTTCATTCTTAATTTGGCTCAGATGTAGTTCAAGGCATGGTTTGAATCAGTCAGCTCTAAAACTGTACATATGTATGTATATGTAAATGTATACATTTATGACAGAAAAGAACATACACACACACACCTATAACAACCAATACCATGTCATCTAGTCCTTTTAATTATTAACTCTCATTAACATTATCAATTGCCTTCCTTTACCTTTTGATGAATTTAACCAAGCTATGAACGATGGAGGGTAGAATTAGAGGGGCCAAGGCCTCTGCATCTTTCCTTGATTAATCTTTAAGTGGTGGCATTATGGGTGATATTTTATTTATCTGTGTTTTTAATATTTTTAAATAAATTTTTCTTAATCATGCAAACACAGCTATTAACACCTGCATAAAGTTACAGACCACTAACCAAAGAACCACAGAATTTAGGATTGGAAGAACACTTGACCAGGGAGGAATCTCTTCTCCAGTATCCCTGCTGAAATCTTCTAATAAAGGGGTATCTACAACATCCCCAGGATGTCTCCATTCCACGGTTTGCAGTGCCAATTGTTAGGAAGTTCTTTCTTAATGTGGAAGAGAAAACTGCCCCCAGATAATTTTCACTATTGGTTCCCATTGTGCCTTTAGCAGAAACAAAAGCAAGTGAACCTCAGCTCCTAAGTAATAATTCTTCAAATATTTTAAGACATATCTCTTTGTTCTTTTTCTTTCTTTCTTCTTCTTTTTTAAACCAAAGCAGATCCAATTCTTTCAACAGTTCCTTCTGTGATATGATTTCTTGACCTTTCATCACCTTAAAGCCTGACTCCTCTCAACGCTTTGTGTTTAAACAAAGATTTTAGCCTTAAGTTAAAATGCCACGGTCCCATGTAGGAGGATTGCAGAAATGGGTGATGCTGATCCTGGGAGGTGGTGGGCTGGGGGTGGGGACTGCTGTTGCAGGAGGGCTTTCTTAACATCACCCTAATTACACAATGAAACTACACATCCTGGGTCCCAGCTTCTGGTTCTGGATCAATTGCCGTCTTTGGGTATAGGTGCCGATAAAGAGAATTATAGAATCAGAAAATCTCAACGTTAGAAAGAAACACGTTGCTCACCTTCCACTCACAGCAGAATCTCTCAACAGAGACGCAGAGGAGTAAGGAGTCCAGCATACAGGATCCAGAGCTGGACTGCCTAGATTTGACTTCAAGACTCACTTGGGTCTCAGTTTCCTCACCTACAAAATGACAATGATAGTAATACCCTCTTCATAGAGTGTTGTACAGTACCTGGTTTATGGTAGAAACTTATAAATGTTAGCCACCATTATTCTTGTTGCTATTATTATTCATACAGTATTCCCTGACAGATCATCATCAGACTTTTAGTGCTGGGAAGCTCCTTACTTCCCAAAGCGATTCCTTCCCAGGGTTCAAAACCCCTGTACTAAAATGTCCTTATTTAAATCTGTGCCGTGGTAACTGCCACTCATGGGGCCCAGTTCTGTCCTCTAAGTATGTTTAGCCTCTCTCCTGTGAGATAGTTCTTTATATATTTGAAGGCAACGATCATATATCATTATGTCATCTACTTACATTTACTACATAGCTATTAGATAAACTAGACTCTAAATTTCATGGGGCCAAATGTCCAGTGGGTTTGTTCATCACTGCAAACCAGCATCTAGTGCACTGTCTGGCATATACCAGGTGTTCAAATTGAATAACTGAGAAGTGAATGGCTCTTTGCCAGTCTGTAGTTAGGGCATTAGTAAGAATGTCCTCAAAGTTAAGACTGTACTTTGGCTTTGAAGGTTTGTGACAAGTCAGGAATAGAGCAATAATTCAATTTAATTTAGACATTTACTAAAGGCCTTCTATATGCTAGATGTTACACTAGGTTGTTGTTTTTTTTAACATCTTTATTGGAGTATAAATGCTTTATGATGTTGTGCTAGTATCTGCTGTACAACAAAGTGAATCAGTTATATGTAAACATATATCCCCATAACCCCTCCCTCTTGTGCCTGCCTCCCCCCCTCCCTATCCCACCCCTTTAGGTGGTCACAAAACACCGAGCTAATCTCCCTGTGCTATGCAGCTGCTTCCCAATAGCTATCTATTTTACATTTGGTAGTGTATATACGTCAATGCTACTCCTTCACTTCGTCCCACCTTACCTTTCCCCCTCCCTGTGTCCTCAAGTCCATCTCTACATTTGCATCTTTATTCCTGTCCTGCCCCTAGGTTCATGAGAACCATTTTTTTTTGTTTTTTTTAGATTCCGTATATATGTGTTAGCATGTGGTATTTGTTTCTCTCTTTCTGACTTACTTCACTCTGTGTGACAAACTCTAGGTCCATCTACCTCACTACAAATAATTCAATTTCATTTCTTTTTATGGCCGAGTAATATTCCATTGTATATATTTGCCACATATTCTTTATCCATTCATCTGTTGATGGACACTTAAGTTGCTTCCATGTCCTGCCTATTGTAAATAGTGCTGCAATGAACATTGTGGTACATGTCTTTTCTCCATTGCATATTCTTACCTCCTACCTGGCTATTGTAAATAGTGCTGCAATGAACATTGTGGTACATGTCTTTTCTCCATTGCATATTCTTACCTCCTTTGTCAAAGATAAGGTAACCATAGGTGCGTGGGTTTATCCCTGGGCTTTCAATCTTGTTCCATTAATCTATATTTCAGTTTTTGTGTCAGTACCATATTGTCTTGATTACTGTAGCTTTGTAGTATAGTCTGAAGTCAGGGAGCTTGATTCCTCCAGCTCCGTTTTTCTTTCTCAAGGTTGCTTTGGCTATTCGGAACTTTTGTGTTTCCGTACAAGCTGTAAAATTTTTTGTTCTAGTTCTGTGAAAACTGCCATTGGTATTTTGATAGGGATTGAATTGAATCTGTAGGTTGCTTTGGGTAGTATCGTCATTTTCACAATGTTGATTCTTCCAATCCAAGAACATTGTATATCAGGTTCCTTTTATTTCCTTTTCTTCCCTGATTGCTGTGGCTAAAACTTCCAAAGCTAAGTTGAATCATAGCAGTGAGAGTGGGTAAACCTGTCTTGTTCCTGATCTTAGAGGAAATGCTTTCAGTTGTTCACCATTGAGAAGGATGTTGGCTGTGGGTTTGTCATATATGGCCTTTATTATTTTGAGGTACGTTTCCTCTATGCCCACTTTCTGGAGAGTTGTTATCATAAATGGGTATTGAATTTTGTTGAAAGCTTTTTCTGCATCTACTGAGATGATCATATGGTTTTTATCCTTCAATTTGTTAATATGGTGTATCACATTGATTGATTTGCATATATTGAAGAATCCTTGCATTCCCGGAATAAACCCCACTTGATCGTGGTGTATGATCTTTTTAATGTGCTGTTGGATTCTGTTTGCTAGTATTTTGTTGAGAATTTTTGTATCTATGTTCATCAGCGATATTGGCCTGTAGTTTTCTTTTTTGTGACATCTTTGTCTGGTTTTGGTATTAGGGTGATGGTGGCTTCGTAGAATGAGTTTGGGAGTGTTCCTCCCACTACCGTATTTTGAACGGGTTTGAGAAGGATAGGAAGCCATAAGGCTCCCGGTCAACAGCCAGTGAGGAACTGAGGACTGTAGTCAACAGCCATGTGAGTGAGCCTTCTTGGAAGCAGATCCCCCAGCCCCAAACCTTCAGGTGATGCAGCCCTGGCTGACAGCCTGATTGTCATGAGAGGTCCTGAACCAGGACCACCCCCATTAAGCCCCTCTGATTCTCAGGAAGTGTGAGATAATACATTTTTACTTTTTTTTTTTTTCTTTGCGGTACGCGGGCCTCTCACTGTCGTGGCCTCTCCCGTTGCGGAGCACAGGCTCCAGACGCGCAGGCTCAGCGGCCATGGCTCACGGGCCCAGCCGCTCCGCGGCATGTGGGATCTTCCTGGACCAGGGCATGAACCCGTGTCCCCTGCATCGGCAGGCGGACTCTCAACCACTGTGCCACCAGGGAGCCCCATTTTTATTGTTTTAAGCTGCTATCTTTGGGCTAAATTTGTTATACAGTGATACATAACTGATACAAAACTAGAGGACAGGCAGCGAGGGGTCAGTTGTAGACCCCATACATCTATTCTCGCATGAGTTCGGCCAGGCCCGCCCACTACAGTGGTATGAAGAATTTGTAGATGCTTATTTCATGGAAAATCAGTAATGCATTAGGGAGAAGGAAAGCAACATGGCTGAAATAGATTGCTTCCAATAAGAATGTTCCTGCTCCGTAACAATGATCATGGGAGCAACATTGTTTATCAGGACCTCAGGATGCCCTGTTGTATGACAGAGTAACTAATGCACACTTCCCACCATTTCTGAAGGTTAATACAAAACCTCATAGTGTAACATGGATGGCTGCCTCCAAGGATGCTGTATAAATCCAGTGTGCTATTATTTTCCATTTTTAATGTGAATTGACAAGGGCCACTTTAGCCTGTTAGCACTTCCTTTCTAAAGAAGAACCCTGACATCTTTTAGTGCCCTCAGCAGCAAATGACTTATGCCAGAGCCTATTCTTCTTCTTTAGATGGAAACCCTACTGACACCTGTTATGTTTTGTATTAGATGAAGAAGGAAGACAGGCTGTAGCCCTTCTTCTTGGCAGCTGAAGAAAAATTGCTGGTGGTCAGGAATATAGTTTTGAATGCCTGTTTTCTTGAAGAGAAAGGTTTCTGTGCCAGCTGAAATGCCAGGTTACCTTTTCCTTATTTTCAATCCTGCAGATACGACTTCATTAGTACTGAGGCTATGTTATGAAGGCTTTTTTATACCTGCAGGTTGTCATTCTGACTTAGTTACTAATCCTGGTCACACATTAAGGGCTTTGATTAAGCAATTTGCTTTTTTCCTTCCTCTCTTCCATCTCATTGAGAGATTACAGAGTTTGAGCATGAGGTTAAAGGATTACATCTGAATCCTGAGAGTCCTGACACTGCTCCAGCTGTCTGTCATTTCCTGGAGTGGTTACTTATCTGTCAATATTTCTTCCCTTTTTTCCCAAGTCCCAGACCTACTTGATCTTGTCCGTTTGGCTCGGCTGGTGGAGGAATAACAAGGGTCTTCCCATCATGCAACGTTCTGGGATACATCATGACAGAGAAATCTCAAAGCTCAGGTCAATTATAACAGAAGATGTGTACCACCTCTGCCCCTGAACGTCTTCTGGGGCTGCAGTTGTTTAAAACTAAGTCACCTGAAAAATGCAAGGAAATGTGTGTCTGGTTCCTGCCCAGCTTTCTGCTTGTTTAGCCGGATACAAATAGCAGAGGACTCATACTCTGTGTCTCTGGTTTGTGGCTGGGGAAAAGGAATAAAGTTGGCAGCTACTTCATTGTGCCGTAATTACTTTTTAATTAGAATTCATTGAATACAGATGGATTCTTCCTGTTCTTTCGCCCACTGATATTTTTAATATTCCCACATCAGATATTATGAGGCAGTAGCCAGCCGTGAATTACATAAAATAACTCTGTAGCTGGTAGTGACTTACAGAAAGTAACCAACTTAACCATTTGTCTTAGATGAAGAATGACGTTACTCCTCTTTGTGGATTCTATTGCTGGTTTGTTGATATAGTGTTTGTTTACCCTCGTTCCTGCAGGAAAAAAAAATCATAGTTCTTGTATCAAATTACTGTAACTGACTGGAACATTTTTATTTCAAATAATGTACCATCATATTTTTTTTCATGGTGACACTGATAAATTTGCAGGATTTCTCATTTTTCCCCTCCTACCAATGAATAATTTCAACCCAAACGTGAATGGAATGTACAATTTCATGCTGTTATAAAAAATCATTGCTCATCACATTCTAATTGTAACTAAGTTTGAACCTGAATAGCTATTTGCAGTATTTTGATAGAAATAAGAAGTAATTTCCATTGTTTTGCTCCAGGTCTCTCAACATGAACTGACATATGATGCATTTTTGAAGTCACACTTAATAATTCTCTTTTCATTATAAACAACCACACCCTTGTTGCACAGCAGACCTAAAATTAGGCTTACAAAGGCCTATGTAATATACCTAAGAAACATGATTTATTCTAATGTAATAATGGCATAGATTTATAAAGCTTGACTACTCCAGTGCTCCTCGTTATGGTTGTAAAATATTAGTAGTTGCTGTGGGATTTTCTAGATCATTATTTTAAAAAAGGAAAAACCCATTTTGACAGATGAACTGGGGCCATTCTGAGCAAATCACAGATACTTCATATAACAAGGCCTCCAAAGAGGGGAGCATACACTTATTACTATGGCAACCCAGATCAAAACACTATTTTAGTGGAGAGTTTCCAGTTTTACAATGCAATGATGATTGTTTATAGTACCACTGAAACCAGATTCAGCAAAGGTTTAAGAAATGAGCTGACAAGAGGAAAATCATTATAGATAAACTGGGGATACCTGAATGGGATAGCATGGAATCTGCCATGATTTGATCAAATACTGAAATTTATTGCCCAGGACAATAGAAATAATGGAAGAGGATTCAGATGATGAGAAACATCCTGAAGTTTCTTCTGTTACAGTGGCTTAGACTAAGATCAGTCCTATCTGAAGTTAAAACGTTGAAAGCAAAGAGTTTTTTTTTAAGTACATATCTCTCATTTTTTCTTATTTTTCTATCTGCAAAACACCTACTTGTAACTTTAAAGTTGTGGGCTGACACTTCTTTTCCTAACATATTCCATTTGACAGCGTGTAACACGGCACAACTCAAGAATGATGCCCATCACGCAGGGCTTTGTGCTTGCACATGTCTACATGAAGTGACAGCTGGTTGCAGCCCTGCTCAGTTATTTTTATATAAGTGGAATTTTTACACAGAAAGAGAAAAATTGTCTGCATCACAAGTTGTCCATTTTGCTGAATCTGTCTCAAAATATCTAAAGACACTACTGGGTGGACAAAGTGCATTGAAGTGAAGGGTTGAATAATCATTTATTTGTTTAGCCACTATTTATCGTGCATCTGCTGTGTGCCAGTTGGTGTGTATAATGGGTGTGCATGCTGCTGGGTGTGCAGTGGTGGGATTTATGGTCTAATGATGATAAAGGCCATAGAGATATATTGAAGGATGCAGAAATAGAAAATAACTGGATGGGAATTGCGTTTGGATCTATTCCAATACTTATTAACAGGAATAGTTTTCCAGTCTTTGAAGGGAGAAAAGAGAACTACATTTACTGGATGCCTGCTTTATGCAACGCTCTGTGCTTGGAGCTCTACAAATAATCTCATTTAACACCCTGAGAAATTACAGATCCTATCATGTTTATTTTGCAGATAAGTAAACTGAGTCTCAGAAAGTTAAATGAAATTCACAAGTGTGTTAAATAAATACCTATGTAGCACTTATTATGTCGAGGCACAAATATTAATTCATTTAATCCTCGTAATACTGTGTAAAGCAGTACTGTTGTTATTCCTGTTTTGCAGATAAGAAACACGAAGCACAGAGAGGTTGAATAACTTGCTTCAGGTCACACAGCTAGTAAATGGCAGAGGCAAGATGTGAGCCTGGGAAGAGTACACCACAATGCGGCGGAGGCACGTGTTGTATATAACCAACAGCTGTAACCTGTTATCTAGAATCAACAATTTGTAATCTGTAAGTAATCAACAACATTGTGACCTAAGCCAGGTCCACTGATTTACAACACGCTTACTTTGTTCTCCGCTTCTTTGCCTACATAGTTGGATACACACCATAACTACCCAATATTTTAAGTATCATACATACATTGTAATTGTCTTATTCACATAACAATTATTCCTTGTCAAGAATAAAATAATGCCTCAAAATAATTTCAAAGATTTCACTTAGAGTAACAAAGAGCATAAAATTATAATTTGGTTCTGGGCAAGTGATTAAATACATAAATAATTTCACAGTGTCAGAAAGTTTTGAAAACCTTAAATAGCCTCATATTGTGGGAGGTAAATGGTCTGGCTGTACACTTCACTCACTTTTATTCAACTGAATGTATGTATGTTTATAAATTAATTTTTGATTTCAAAGAAGGAAGCATCTGTCTACACTGATGTGAAAATGTGTAATGAATAGCCACTGTTTTTTGGCCACCAGCATCTGTTTTTCCTTGCTTTGATAGTGGTATCCTGAATCTCCTTTGGGGAAAAACCTTCACCCCCTCCCCCTCCATTTCTTTTCATGTTGTTGTACTGAGAATGGATCCAAGGCTGTGTGGTATCTCCTGTGGAAAGAACCTTTCTCTTTGTCTTTGGATTTGTTGACATGGAACTAGACCGTCATCTCACCACTATGTGGGAGTTCTGAGAATAAAGCCACCATGGAGAAAAGCAGAAGCAAGAACTGGGAAAAGGTAGAATCCTATAACATCATTTCAGCCCCCTGATAAAGCAGCACCTGGATTTAGATGTATCTATGGACTTTTCAATTAAAGAAGTAAATACTTCTCCTTTATTGTCTAAGCCACTTTGAATTAGAATTTGTGTCATTTGCAACCTAAAGAGTGCTGAGAATACAGGGTGACTAAACTATTCTAATGATGTCCTGTTAATCCTTCATCCTCCCCACCTTCTCTCCCACTCTCCATATCCAAGGAGTCAGGAAGTCTCATCTATTTTATCTTTTAAATATTTCTCAAATCTGTCTACTTCTCTCCTTCACTTATCATCACCTTAGTCCAAGCAGCCAGCATCTCTTATGTAGACTATTTGGGGTAAACTTCTCTCTGGTCTCCTGGCATCAAATCTAGTCCTATTCTAATTCATTCCTCACACTCCACCTAGAGCAATCTTTCCAAAAACGTAAATCTGACCATGTCACTCCCCTGTTCCACTATCCTCGCCTTCCCCCAAGATCAGCAGTAGCTTCCAACTGATATTAGGATACACACTAAAATCCTTAATACTGCCTTTGGGATCCTGCATGGTCTGCTCCTATTTTCTGGGCCCAGATCCAGTCCATGGGCCTCTTGTGTCCCCATACCCTAAAAACACTTTGGTTTCAATTTTCAGTTTGAAAAATTCACCTTCAATTGATAAATGATTCTCCATGTTTCCTTTTACTTTTCTCTCATGGTTCCAACTTTATTTTCTTAGATATTATTGTCCATTTTTTCCTGCCATTTTTATTTACTCACAACTTACAGTATTGACCTTCTTTATATAATTCAAGTGGTAAGTGTTCTGCAGATTCTATATCAACTTAGTGTAGTCACCGGAATGCAATTACAAGGAATTCTTTGTAGTGTGTCCACTCGCTGGCGTGTGCTGGGAAATGCAACAGAGCAATTAAGCACATTTGGTGAGTCTATTAGCTTTCCTGGAATTTTTTCCCCAAAGGAAAACTGCATTTCAAAGCAAATGATTTGGTCTTTCCTTTAGGACTTCCTTCTCTCTTGGTGAGTACCAGTGACTGACTCCATATTTCACTATTTTTGGACCCTTTCGTCTGCTCAGCAGTTTTCTCCTTCTTTAGAGCACTCCTTGCTTTTGTCCAGCTCCTCCTTTGTTCCAGATGTCTGCTCTTCACATGCATCTCCTCTGTTTACTTCACTTGTTGCCGTTTTGCTTGGATCATGGCCTCTTTTGGCCATTCGTCCTCACACTGTTCATTCTACTCTTGATGTTTTTCTGTCTTTTCCCTTGGAGTTCTATTTCCTTCTCCCTCCTTCCTTTCTAGCTGGTTTGTTCTCACTGGAAGGAAACACATGGTCTCACAGCAACTCTACTGAAGGCTTGGCCAAAGTACCAAATGGAGCTTTTTGTGATGTTACATTTTTATCATATTTGGCAGGACACGGGAATGATGAATTAGGTTTCTACTTCAGAATCAATACATTTTGCAGCTAAACCCTTACCCAGGAGTATAAAATGTTATGTTAATCAGGAAAGTATTTAAACAGGTGAGTACTAATTACAAAAGTGTATTTTTGCACTAAAAATTGATGAAGGCTGGATAATATATTTTAACACATATGTAAATTATAAAGGTCTGTCTATACTTTTGCTTCAAAGATTTAGGGACAAGGCAGCATCATGCAGTGGAAAGAGAACTTGCCCAATACTTGGGCTATCTGGCTTTGTTACTTAGTAACTGGGTGCCTTCAGGCTTTTTTTTTTTTTTTTGCGGTACGCGGGCCTCTCACTGTTGTGGCCTCTCCCGCTGCGGAGCACAGGCTCCGGACGCGCAGGCCCAGCGGCCATGGCTCACGGGCGCAGCCGCTCCACGGCATGTGGGGTCATCCCAGACCGGGGCGCGAACCCATGTTCCCTGCATCGGCAGGCGGACTCTCAACCACTGCGCCACCAGGGAAGCCCCAGGCTTTTTAATATAGGGATAGACCATAGGCTTTGGAACAAGACAGGCTTGGGTTCAAATCCAAGCTTTGCCAATATTAGCTATGTGACCTTCATTTCTACCTGTAAAATGGGGAAAATGACACCTTTTAATAAAGCATAAAATACACTGCCTGGCATATGGTAAGTGCTCATTAAATGTCATTTTCATTTTATCTTTTCTAATTTGCATACATTATTTAGCTTCTTTGGGCCTCAGTAGTTACATCTGAGTCCTAATAGTTTGGGTCATTTCTCAGACTCAATTATACCAAAATTCTTTCCACAATTTGGAAAAATAAGTCAATGAATCCCCTTATTTTCCTAAGCTGTTTCAAGTTGAGTTTCTGTCACTTACAACCAAAAAAGAGCTGATTACTGCTGGTGGGAATGTGAAATGGTTCAGCCACTATGGAGAACAGTATGGAGGTTCCTTAAAAAACTACAAATAGAATTACCATATGACCCAGCAATCCCACTACTGGGCATATACCCTGAGAAAACCAAAATTCAAAAAGAGTCATGTACCAAAATGTTCATTGCAGCTCTATTTACAATAGCCCGGAGATGGAAACAACCTAAGCGCCCATCATCGGATGAATGGATAAAGAAGATGTGGCACATATACACAATGGAATATTACTCAGCCTTAAAAAGAAATGAAATTGAGCTATTTGTAATGAGATGGATAGACCTAGAGTCTGTCATACAGAGTGAAGTAAGTCAGAAAGAAAAGGACAAATACCGTATGCTAACACATATATATGGAATTTAAGGGAAAAAAATGTCATGAAGAACCTATGGGTAAGACAGGAATAAAGACGCAGACCTACTGGAGAACGGACTTGAGGATATGGGGAGGGGGAAGGGTGAGTTTTGACAGGGCGAGAGAGAGTCATGGACATATACACACTAACAAACGTAGTAAGGTAGATAGCTGGGGGGAAGCAGCCGCAAGGCACAGGGATATTGGCTCGGTGCTTTGTGACAGCCTGGAAGGGTGGGATGGGGAGAGTGGGAGGGAGGGAGACGCAAGAGGGAAGACATATGGGAACATATGTATATGTATAGCTGATTCACTTTGTTATAAAGCAGAAACTAACACACCACTGTAAAGCAATTATACCCCAATAAAGATGTTTAAAAAAAAAAAAAAAAGAGCTGATTGTTCAAGACATTGCTTGTTTTTGCGTCTCTCAATATATTGGCTTTCTTCTCTCCAAGTGGAGTTCCCTATGAGATGAGCCCCATGACCACAGGCAACTCCTACCTATCTAGTTTACTAAAACTCTGCCACCAGATAGAAAGTTGCTGTCTTTCCTTAGTTCCCATGGGAACAATCCTGGAGGAGAGCTCTGACTGGCCTATCTTGGGTCATGTGTCCTTCTGTGGCCAGGGAAATGGGGCTCTGAGGTTAGAAACCCCCCTAGAACCTTAACATTGCATGCAAGGAGTGTTCTATAACATAATAGAGAAACTTTTCACAAAATAGGCAAGGAGTGCTGGGCAGACAGTACAATTGGTGTCTACCACACTTATTCTTGTCTATCTACTTTTGAAGTTCATTGCAAAATAATACATGTGAAATACTTGGAGAATATGGTAATATAAAATTTATTACAGTTTTAAGTTGGGACCAAGTAGATGATAGATACCCAAATGTATCAACATAGTATGCTCTCCTGAATGTATTTTTTCAGGCCAGAATATTGCCCTCAGATAACATTTTTACTATTCCATTGTCCCCACAGAAAAGTTCTCTATTATAGCAGAAAATTAGGAATTACTCTAACATTCTAATCAACCACAGCACAATTCTCTTGTTAATCACACATAGACTCTGCTTAATGCCAAACTTCCTTTCCCATTCAGTTCACATTCTCATCCCTTACCCAGCAGGATATGAAGGTGATTTCAATGTCCTCGTGTTTCCAAGGTCACCAAGTAGCATCCCCTCTCCTTAAAAACAACTCAAGGAGCACAGATGTCTCACTCTGGGTTGTGCAATACCTCACCGATCCCTTACTGAGTAGCATCTAGTTAGGCTAAAAGAAAGGGAGTGTTCAGAGAGAAAATATATAGTCCTTGCCCCTTAAGTGGCAGGAAAGTATGTAAGTAAAGTATGGCAGAACGTTAACAAATAAGCATACAATTCAAATTCAATGTAATTGTTGCTGTGTTAGACCAGTGTAAGCACTGTAGAAGCTTGCAGAAGGGGCTTATTCTGCTTGGGCTGCCATAACAGATAGCATAGACTAGGTGGCTTAAACAACAGAAATTTATTTTCTAAGAGTTCTGGAGGCTGCTAAGTCCAAGATTAAGGTGCTGGCCAAATTCGTTTCTTGGTGAAGCCTCTCTTCCTGGCTTGCAGATGGTTGCAGCTACCTTCTTGCTGTGTCCTCACATGGTAGAGAGAGAGAGAGAGCATGCTCTCTGGTGTCTCTTCCTATAAGGTCACTAATCCTTTTCTTATAAGGCCCCAGCCTCATAAACTCATCTAACCCTGATTACTTCCCAAAGGCCCCATCTCCAATCACCGTCACAGTGAGGGTTAGGGCTTCAACATATGAATTTGGAGGGGATGTAATTCAGTCCAGAGCAAGCAGCAATTCCTCTACATCTTCTACAGGAGACGATGGTCTAGGATAACATCTAACAAGCATAGTATAATAGAACCATAGGGCCAATCATTGCTAAAAATCTATTCAAGGTTGCTGCTTTCAGGTGTATGAGTTGTGCACTATCCAACTCTAATTAAGCCACTAAGATTAACTGTCGTAGATTTGTATGTTTATCATGATTATTTTTAATGTAAGTAAATTGTTTTGAGCAGGAAGTACATTTTAAAAATTTGCACATTTAGCTGGTGGCAGGACTCAACATACTCATAATCAAGGCTGTTAATAATTTTACTCCTTATAATTACCGACATTCACTGTATGCCTACTGTGTGTCAGGGACCATGTGAGACCCTTTATGTATTTTATTGCATTTATTCCACAGAATGTGAGATAGGGATATCCCCATTTTACAGCTGAAGAAACTGAGACTTAAAATGAGGCACACAGCTACTGAGCAGGAGTTTTCATGCAATGGGTCTGCCTCTGAGATGGATCTTTCAGTCACTCTGATCTACTGCCAGTGCCTCCCTCACCGGATGACAAACCTTTCATCCATCCCTTAATCGGGTGCCAAGTCAAAAACATAGTCTTGGGTCCTCTTCCCAGATCTGCTAGCCCAGATTTTCTATGCCAAGTGGTAAATCTCTGGTCGTGGGGAGACTGTCACTGAATCCACAGGAACTGCAATGTCATAGGTCAGGGGAGTGACCAGACAGCAGGCCACGATGACCTCCAGGCATCTAGGAGCCAGTCGTGAAAATGAATGGACGGCTACATGGCAAGGACCACGCAGAGGTTAAGGAGAAAATGGCCAACCCACAGCAGATAGCTCCCTTCCTATTATAGCCTGAGGGGAGTTGGTGAGAAGGAAGGACGAGCTTCAAAATAATTATACTGTGTTCTTTCTAGAGCAATTATTCTATTTGGGGGTTAATTGCTAGAGTGTGAACCCAGGCACTACCTAATTAGGAATAAGCTGGTACTCGGGAACAATTACCCAGCTAATTGGTCTAGTGCTCGGATAGCTCTGAAGACTCCGTAGTTAGAAACAATGGTGAAAGATGGAGTCCTTCCAAGTCTGGGGTGTTTCAAAAGGCACAGAATGTCAGGACTGGAAGAGGCCTTAGAGATCATCTGGACCACGGACTCATTTTGCAAATGAGGCCCAAGCTCACAGAAGGTCAGTGGCAGAGCAGTGCTAGAATGTAGTTCCCTCCTGTCTCTCAGCCCACTCTTTGGTGGCTGATATCCACACTGTGTTTGACTGACTGCATCCAAATAATTGGACAGAGTATAGCACCAATTGGAAATTGGAAGCCAGGCCTTGACCACAAGGAGGGTTCTGGGCAGGGATGGTGGGTTGTATGTTGGTTCACTACCCGACACTGGATTCCAAATTCTCTGGAAGACATGTCAATGAGGAGGGCCCCCAAGTCTTCCTAGTATCTCCAGTCTCATTTATTTCAACAAAACCATTCACGCTCTGAACAAACATTCACTGAGCCTCTATTTCGTGCCAGGCACTAGTCTAGTGCTAGAGAAATAAACATAAATCATACGTAGCCCCTACTCTCATCTGTAGAGACAAGGGTTACCCCAGAAGCCTCCAGTACAACCGGCTTCCATGATATGTGGAGAAAAGGGACAGACTGCCTGGACTATTTTCAGGAGAGAACATCTTTCTTCTGTCCATATGTCCTCTACTACTTGGGATCTTTAGCAAAATCCTTTGTAGGGGGGAAAAAAAAGTGCCCATGTATCCACCTACAGAAGTTAGGGATCATTTAAACACAGGAAAAAAAATCTTCTGCTTCTGGGTGCATTTCCTTATATTTTCAAAATATGCTCAGTAATATCTTCCTACAATATATGTATTTTATTTCAGCTTGACTGAGTGAACAACAAACAGATCCAAAGCTGTGATAGGACCTTTTAAGCCCCTTAACTATTTGGGGACAAGCTATTCTTTATTGGAAAAAAGATATTTAAGAGACTTCTTTGTCTTTTTCTGTGGAAACTAGAGAGTTATAACTGGACTTTTCTCCTAGATATTAAACCTTACCTAGAAACTGCATGCATATTAAAAGCGGTGTCAGAATGATGTGTCTGCTAGAAGGTAGAGTAAGGGAAGAGCTGTGGAGGGTGTCCAGGGGTGGTGTACAACGGAGGGCAAAGTCAGAGTCGGGTAGCTTTATGAAAAGCTACTTGCTCTGCGTGATAAACAACACAGACCAAAAGGTAGCCTTTCACATGCTGGTTCATGTGTCTATTCATTATACATTTATAATACATGTGTACATATATACATTTCATTCAACAAATATTTGTTGAGTCCTGAAATGTGCCACGCCCTTTGCTAGATGCTGAGCAAGGGCATAAAATGAAACAGATGCAGTCTCTGATTTCATGAAACGGACAGTGTATTGAGGAGAAAAACGGCAAGTAAGCACACAGATTGGGCAACCTAAGCTAACTTGTGCTGCGGTAACAAATAACATCCAAATCCTAGTGATTTACCACAACAAACGTTTATTTCTTGCTCACGTTATGTCCACTGCAGCTCTACATCCCACCCTCTCCGTTTTGGACCAAGGCTAAAAGAGCAGCTTCTGTCTGAGATATGCCCCCTTGTCAGAGAGGAGAAGCATGATGGCCGAGCCACACAACAGCTCCAGCATTTTTTTCTCAGAGCATATTTCCTGCCCAAAGCAAGTCACATGGCCAAACTTGATGTTGATGGGGCGGGGAAGTTTAATCCTTCCAACGGAGAGGGGCCTGGTAGAAAGGACAGCAAATAGTTTTGAACAAGTAATATAAATACATACCAAAAGTTACCCCCAAAATTTATGTTAATAAATAAGAAAAGCTATGGGGAAAAGAAAGAACAGAGGGCTGTGATGGAGAATAACAATGGGGAGTGACTTGGACAGTGGTGATGTTGGCAGCTCTGGAAAGGTTTCTCTGAAGTAACATCTCAGCTCAGACCCACACAATGAAGTGGAGGTTATTCAGTAGAAGGATGGGAGAAAAGTATAGTAGAAGAACAGCATGTGCCAAAGTCCTGAGGCAGGGAGGAGCTCAGCATGCTTGGGATGATGGAGAGAGGCAGTACCACGTGGTGGCCAAGGGTGAAGGACTTGGGGCTGGACACCCTGGATTTAAATCCTAGGTCAATCCCTTACTAACCGTATCTTACTTACCCCTCTGTGTCTCAGTTTCCTCATGTGTAAAACAGGGCTAACGGTTCTGACCTCATTGGGTTGCTGTGAGGATTGAGTGTGCTTGGCTCACAATACTTGCTATTAATGGAAAGGAGACCCCAGTGGCTGGGATGTGGTGAGCCTAAAGAAATAAGGCTGAGGGTGGTCGCATCCGCTAGGGCCTTGAAAGGTGCAGTAAGACTTTGGATCTTAACCCTGAATATGATGTATTTTAAACAGGGGAGTAATTTAGATCAACTTATATTTTATAGAAGTCTCCTATTGTATTCTGAGGAGTAAGATATTCTCCATCTGGACAACTGTCCACCATTGAAACAAAATGAAATCCTAGAGAGATCCTGGGAAAGGAAAGGATGGAGGGAGGGGGTAGAGGGTGGGGAGAGAGAGAGAAATGAGTTTCAGACCAGGAGAGAGAATTGGGAGAGGGGTGAGGGATGGGAGAAGAGACTGTCCCCTGTCCAGTTTGTCCAATACTAGAAAGAAATGTGGGGAGAAGACAGAAGGGAGGTGAAGGCTGTTCTTATTAAAGTGTCAGCAGCTGAGCAATGAAAGACAGGCGATTGAGTGGGCTGAGCAACAGCCTGGCTCAAAGAGGGGTCCCCTGACCTCTGGAGCAGTGGATGGGAGAAGGGGGGCTCACCACTGCTCTCATGACACCAGGATGGAAATGGCTTTTCTGCGTAAGCAGAGTCTTATGGAAAATAGCCCAGTCCTTGGGCTTCCTCTAAACTGGCGCCTCTTCACGCGGCCACCTCTGATCCCCCCTTGCCTCCCCCCACCTGGGAGGCCCAGGGGCTGTGGGACATGGGGTGAAGGGTTGGACGAGGCTCCAGGTAGCCTTGTGTTGTGTGATGCTTCGGGGGAGATGGCATCGCTTCATCAGCTGGACGACAAAACACTGTTAATGGCACCAATAAAGAAGTGTGAATGTAATTTTCTCCTCCTCGTTATTTCCTCAGTATTTGGCATATTACTTAACAGATCAACCGGCCAGTCACGATCCCTTCTGAAGCCAAGTCTTTTCATGCTGGAAGTTTCCTAAACTGCAGTGTAGCTCAGATACAAGCCCATCCGTTGGAAATAGGCCATATACATCTGGAGCACGTTAGAGAGAACAAGTGAGAAAGTGATCAAGTTCCCTCCAAGTTCTGAGAGCTTTCGGGAAGTACTTTTTGAAGTACCGGTGCTTTGGAGGATAGAGCAGCTAGGGAGAAAATGTATACCTTACTCTTAATACCACATTAAAACATATATGTATGCTGAGCTGGAGGAGACGTAAAACTGAGAATATATGTGATCAGCATAAAGGCAAAATTTTGGAGCTTTGGAGCAAGCAGATCTGGCTATGACTACAGCTACCATTTGGGGTTTTTTTTTGTTTTTTTGTGGTAAGCGGGTCTCTCACTGCTGTGGTCTCTCCCGTTGCGGAGCACAGTCTCCAGACGCGCAGGCTCAGCGGCCATGGCTCACGGGCCTAGCCGCTCCGCAGCATGTGGGATCTTCCCGGACTGGGGCACGAACCCGTGTCCCCTGCATCAGCAGGCGGACTCTCAACCACTGCACCACCAGGGAAGCCCAATGGCTACCATTTGTTGAGGGATTCCTCTGAACAAGGCACTGTTTGGATACTTTGCTGTATTAGCTCACTTAATCCTCACAGCTAGCATACAAGGTAGGTGTATTGTCACTCCACTTTACAGGCGACCTAACTAAGTTTGGTAATATACCCAGGGTCACAGTTTATAAGCTTGGGCAATCTGGCTTCAACATCTGATCATGTAACCAGCACACTCATGGCCCATCTGGTATTCAAAATGTTGAAGAGAGGCAAGTCAGACCTGGGCACTCACATTTCACTATACCCCCTAAATGTTAGGGGGTAGAAAGGATATGTAATAGTAACCTTACACAGCCACAGACATTTTCAGGAAGGAAAAACAAAAAACTCTCATCTTTGCAAAGCAGTACTGAGTGGGGATTGTGGAGGCAGGCTTGTCATCTCCGTCCAGTTATAATTTTTGTTCATGACCATGTTTCACCACTGTGATTAAACATTTTGGGGACTTTTTAAAAGAGAGGTTTATTTTTTTCTTATACATTTACTAAGCCATAAATAACTGGAGGGTTGTTGATTAATTTTCAGCAGAAAAAAAGAAAACAAACTTGAAAAGATATGCTGATGCATCATTTCCATGTATGCTCATTATTAAACAACCAAGATGGAGACTGCAATTCCCAAAGCAGTGTATTATGGCTTTGAAGTTTCAGGGTTGTCTGTTCATTAATTTCTCAGGGAGCAGGAGAAAGAAGATATTCAAGCATAGTTCTCAAAGTTTTAGGATATCTCCTCCTTTCCTTTCTCTTATATTCTGTATCTAACCCTTTGGCTCCAGTCTTACCTAGTACAATGGTTTTATTTTTTAAAAACTTCAAGATTATTTTAAGCTAATTTAGGGGTAAATCTAATGGAAAGAATTATGTTTGACAACTCTATGAATAATAGTAAAAATAGTGATGCACATGTAATCAAATACCCTGAAAAACGAACCCATCCAGAACCACTTTCTAAAAATGCTAGGAAAGGCAATATAAAAATGAACTTTGTAAAACCACACTGTCATCCATGTTGCCAAATGTAATTTCATTCAGGGCACTGTTGGGTCTCTTTTGCCCACGTCTTCCTTTTACCTTTGAGATCAGTCCCCTCCTCCCCTCCTGTGATGAACTAGATGGAGACCAGAACAATTAGCCATCTTAATTTGACAGTTATTTTAAAAATTGGCTGTTAAATTATGAGACAGTTCTGACTAGGCATGTGGTTACTTCACAAGGGAATTCCTCCCAAGTGTTTACTTGTCTATGTGAATTCCTGCTGCGAAACTAGTGGAGTTGGGCCAGATAATGTCAGATTTGTTTTATGTGAAGAAAATTGCTGCTAGATTTGGATCATCCTAAACCAATCTGTGAGTTAAACACACAAATTACCACCTAATTGTTCCAATCTGAATACAACTGACTAATTCATCCCCATGTTCCCAATTATTGAGAAGGATACTGTTATCCATCTCAACAGTATCAAATATTACCATGAATTCTTGAAACTAAACAAAGTGTTTTAAAGTTTCCATTCCCTAATCTATATATTCATTCATAGCCACAGATATTAATTTATTTATATTTATAAACATTCCTGTAATGTGGAAGACCCAGTTATAGATACTGGGTATTCAAGAATGAGTAAGACATGAAACTCCCTGAAAGAGTCCCAGAGTCTCTGTGCTGCAAGCATGGGCAGGGGGTGCAGAGGAGCAAGGAACCAACAACCCATAGCCACCTTCCTCAGGCCAGGGGCTCCGCTAGGAGCATTCACCAGACTCCCATTTCATTCTCCCCACAACTCCCATTTCACACACACTCAGAAAGTAAAGAACATTCCCAAGGGCACACAACTGGAATGGCATTTGAACCCGGCACTGCCTGACTCCCAGCCCACCAGCTTGACACTATTTCATGATCTCTCTAGACAGAAAAAGTCCCTTTTTCTTCCAGGAATTTCAAAACTTTAAAAATTCATCATCTTATCTGTTTCTCATAATATCCTTGTGAAGTTGGCAGGTAAGGTCTTACCATTTCCATTCTACTTTGCACGTGGCTGGGCTTCAGAGAGGCTGAGCAATGACCTTGAGGCCAGGGGGCCGGCCAGGAGGGGAGCTGGCCTTGGATGAGGAACTCCTGTTCCTTCAGACAGGGCTTTCCTCGGCACGCAGACCTAGATATTATGTTGAGCTGGGCGTGGATTTGAGTTCCAAGGGAACAAAAATAAAAACACACCACCCTAAATTGGGAAATCCCCATAGGGAGTACAAGTTAACAGCATTCTTGTTAGCTAAAAGCCGCTGTTCGTAAGTGATACACTGAATTGCAATGGCATTTCTAGTGTGCATTACACATTTACTGAGCTGAAAAGGAGGTGAGGTGGTAGATGATCAGAGGTCAGGGAGAAGGACCAAGAGACAAAAAGCACTGGGCCGAATGCTTTATGCCCCGTGTAAATGACTTGACCTTCCTGTCCGTCTGTGTGACCTTGAACAAGTCCCTTAACTTCCTTATCCATCTCAGCTAGGAAATGCGTTTGTGGGGTGTGTGTGTCTGTGTGTGCGTGTGTGTATCAGGGTGTGGGGGAGATGTCATCGTACATCAGATGCTGTGGCTGAAGTGAGCTCCTTGGGGAATAGGTATCGCAGTCACCTCACCCCACCGGAAAGATTTTCTCGCAGTGTGGCGAAAGGTGCCACTTTTTAATCACATCATTGGAATATCAGCTTCTTGCAAGATACAGTGGGACACGCTGCGGTGTGCCATCTTGTGACATGATAAAAGAAGAGGCTCCTGTGTGAGCTCCCAGGCAAAGCCCCTTCAGGAAGGAGGGCCTGGTCCTCCCGAGGTCACGTGAGTGAGGTAGAGACACAAAGTTTGTCACACTGCAGAAAATACACAGACCTCTCGCGGTACGAAACACCCTCACTTTCCATACCTGGGGGTGAGTTTTTACTCTTTCTCTTTGAATTACCCCAGTAGTCATCAGAAAGGGAGGGGAGCACGCCTATGAGCTGTTAGAGACAGCCAGCTCCTTTCCTAGCTCAGAGCGCTGTCACTGCAACTGACAGAGACGCATCCCCAAATGGAGGAGGGCAGGGGCTTTGTTTACTCATCCTCCTTCCCTTGGGGCAACAGCAGTGCCTGACATCTGGGTAGGTAGGTGTGCACTGTTACCCAGGCAATCACACACAGTTACAGCCTATGTGCCAGCTACTCGCACAGGTCCAGGGATTTGAGCTGGGCAGGGAGAAGGGAGCGCGGCAGCACGGTCTCTGGGGCATCTGCGCCCTGATGGCCCTGAATGAAAATCCCATATTCTTGTGGGCAGCATGGTACGGGGGGCAAAGAGTATGGAACCTGATATAGAAGACCTGGTTTTCTCTTTACCCTGGATCACCGGTGGTGGTTTGGCTCGAGTGAGGGGCAGTTCAGTGCCCCTTCCTTACTCTTGCCAGCTACTGCCTCCCCTGAAAAGGAAGACTGGGTGTAAGAGGAGGACTTTCCTAGTCAAGGAGGGCCACTCTGACATCCAGGACTTTGTCTCCTAGAAACCTGGACTCCTCACTTAGCTCTTAGGCTTTATCCGTAGGAATTCTGGCTCTGCTACTATGGGATCTTGGAGGATTCATTTAGTGTCTAAGCCTCAGCTTCCTCATTGTAAAATAAGGATAAGGGCACTTGTCCTATCCAGTTGCAATAAAAGAAAAGTTTGAGATGGTGTGTGTGACAATGTCTGACAAATTCTAAAGCGGTATGCAAATATAAGGGACTCTTATCATGTTTTCAGTAAATGAGGGCTTGGAAGGGAATGGAGGTTCCTATAATGCAGTTTCTAGACCTGCCCTTGGTTAGCCACCAGGAGGCATTTGCTGGCCTGTGTGGGGTCCTTGGGGCATGTACAGATATCAGCACTTCCAGAGCCCCTACTGCTTTGTCTATCAGGTGGTAAGTGCCTTAAAATCCAACTTGCAAGGGAATCTAAAGGTCACCTGGAACAAGTCCTTTTCCATGCTTCAGCCCTCTCTACAATGAGTCAAAAAACATGTATATCCTTTACTCCCCCACAGAATCTAGCATGGAGCTCAGCAGCAGGCCAATCATGGCATGGCTAGGTCTTGAATGAATGAATTGTTCAATGAATGATTTAATGAAATAGAGTAAAGCGTAATGCTGGCCAGAAATTATTTACACATACTTAGAGTGTTCGGCAATACAGGAAGATAGCTGTGCCAATCAATGATAGTGCTAACGACAAAGATGATGCCAATAATTTTAAACACTGAGTGCATATCATGTCCTAGACACCATGCTAAGAGCTTTACATAAAGATCTCATTTAATTCTTAGCAGATCCCACTGAGGTATTATCATCCTCTGCAAATGAGAAAACTGACACGTAGGGAAGTTAAGAAGTGTGTTCAAAATCACCCATCTGGTAAGCGGAGAAGCCAAGGTGAAGATCTAAGTCTGGCTCCTGTGCTCTTTCTAGGGGTCTTCTTTCACTGAAACTTACTTCCCATAATGTCCCTCCAACACACTAGATTTCCTTTCCTTCTTTGGTTTCTAGTTCATTGGAGTAAAGTATAGCTTGTGCTTTATTGCCTGGAAAGCAAAAGGGAGAGGAGAGGACCTCTTTTAACTTTCAATTCGATTCATGAGAATTTTGACTGAACTATCCTTGGTCATATAATCAATTATGAATTTGACAGAAATGTCCAAATTGTCACAGTTTTAATTGTGCCGGCAAAGACAAGTGTGATGCTTCAGATAAAGGTTGTCATGGTCAGGAAGGAATGGGAATTGGTATTCAAAAGAATATTATGCTCTTCGATGTCACCTTTTCAGAAACCTTCCCTGACCTCCTATATAAAATAGCACCTGCCTCCCTCACTCTTGGCCCCCTCCTCTGTCTTATTTTTCTACATAGCACCTATCACCACCTGAGGGGAGACACACTCTTTGGTTTGTGTGCTGTTGTTCCCCTTGAGAAGATGGGCTCCCTTGGGTCAGGAGCTCTGTTCTGTCCACTGCTCCATCCCTAATGTCTAGAACAGTGTCTGGAACACAGGAGATGCTCAGTAAATGCTTATCAAATGAACAGACTGAATTGTTTTGAAGAAATATATAAACACCTAGAGTAATGACTCTACTCTTTATGGATTGGATTGTGAAATAATTGAGACAAAGTTTCTTTTGGTTCTTTGCATTTCCTAGGTGCCTGATGAACTGGGGTTTCTTTTTGCACAACCTTCAAAACCAACTTCACTTTAAGTTTCCTCACACTCTGGTTTGCCTAAACATGTGCAGTGTCCCATGATACCCACAATCTGACATTTAGATGATTTCTTGCAAATAATTTGAAGCAGCATCACACATCATGGGGTGACATGACTTCCCCCAGAGTAGCTGGAATATGGGAGATACAGTCAGAAAATGCTCATTTGATTAGCTACATGTTCCCTACTCCTTGAGATGTCCCATCACACACCCTGGAACTGGTCAGACAAAGGTTTACTTCTCACTTGTCGGCAGAGGGACAGCTGAAGACAGGACTGATATTCACACATGTCTCCAATGGAAGACACTGCTTTAGGTTAAGTTAAGGGTTATACATGCTTTGCCTGAGGAGCTGGAAACAAGAATTTTCCTGCCCATAGTGACATCTCCCCATAAATGAGTTGGTGATGTTAATCTGAAGGCTCAGTAATGAGATACAAATATAAAATAACTGTAGCTTCTCTACTGGTTACTGTCTCATACCACTTGGACCTAATTATAGAGAGTCTTGTTAAAACTACTTGAAAACCTTAGAAACCAACTAGTCAGATAGTCAATTAAATAGATTACTTTAAGACACAATGGAAAATGTAATAGGTTTTTTCCCAAAGTTGGATGAATCCCACATATTTATGCTTTGGTCACTACTGACGACACCTCTTCCAAAAACCAGTTTGTGCCTCTTCAGATCTAATGGTAGAGAATAGTTTTCTCCAGAATAAAACACACAAAAAATCCATTGAAACGTTATTTTTCTATATTTCTCCCATCATTATTTCCCTTTTCTCTCCCAACACTGGATAGATAGTGAGTTGTCTTTTTAATTGAAACTGATAGTGAGATTGTAGCATTTGTAGAAATGAACAGGTCCTTTTGGATTAACAATTTTTCCATCATCCCCACCTAAAATCTCTTAACTCTGCAAGCAGGCAGAGCAGTACAAAATAAAAAGGCTCATGTCTTTGGTCTGGATCAAAAACTCTAAACTAAGAAAACAGGCAACTTTGTCTTAGAGCAATTACTCAGTCAGTAACTACTTTCACAGTGCCTGGTGCCAAGCTAGATGCTGCTGAAGATCCAGGGTAGGTATGAAGCATGGTCCCTGCTTTCAGTCCATTCCAGTGACTATTAGTCACCCTTCCAGAATTAAGCTGTATAGTACTAACAAGACTATTAGTTAAAAGCTCATGAAACTGCAGAACTGTGACCCAAAAGAGACTTAAAATAACAAGGACACTTAAAAAAAAAAGGAAAGAAGTTCTTGCAAATTGTAGTTCATGGTCGCCTGGTGCTTACTTAAAAATACCCATAAGCAAAAATCCTGAAAGCCTCATTGTGGTTGTGTGGTTTTCAGCTTCCCCATCAGCTTGGATATTCAAGGATCCCACAGAGGGTTGCAGGAGGCGCATCCACAGAAATAAACAGAAGCCATTGCTATCACATGGCAAGTGAGTGTCACCTCTCTTGAGCATCCCAGGTGTCTGGGGCAGACCCCTGACAATGGATGAAACGATATCACATCCAGCCAGAAAACAACCCAGCAGAAACAGTGAGATGACACATAAACCCACAAACTCGGCTTATAATATGAAGCAACAATACATGAGCACGCCGTACTTCTGCAGCCACTGCAGAGAAAGAAAGCGAGTGAAATGTGTGAGAAAGCCACAGTTAAGTTACTCACCATTAGCCCCTACAGTGTGCTTCCAACCTATCTGGATGAGGATTTTATACACACACACACACACACACACACACACACACACACACAGATATACACACATATGCAGGGATAGAGAATGTCACAGCTAAATTTTTTTTACTAGCATAATGAGGAAAGAGACCAACAGAAGGAGCTCCCTGGGCTAATTTTCCAGCCAGCAGCCATTGCAATGTTCCCACTAGGAGAGTGAGAAGGAGTGAGAGTAAAGTATAATAAATAATGACTAGCTCCACTGGTCAGGAGAAATTATCACTATGCTGAGGAATCTAAGCATATGCTTATCTAGGAAACATACTATGGGTACAGGCTGAGGAAAGAGAGAAAAGAAAATGCAGAATGATTTGGACATATCTCTAGGACATATTTAAATTAAAAGAAAAATTTTAAAACAAAAGTTAGATATGACTAAAGTTAAAGTGGCCAAACATCTTAGTTCCCCCAAATTTAAATTGTTTTTTAACTTGTGGCTTTATACAGCAGGGGGAACCAAGCTATTTTACATTTCCCATAGGCATCTGCTCCAATCCAGTATATTTTGTATGTTTGCTTTAGCACAGCAAAAGACTAAGAATCCTTATTCTACGCTCATCTACAGAGATCTGTTTTGTGTAGCAGGAAAACAGGATCTAGAAAATTTAGGGAAATGCAGAGGCAAAACATTACCCAGCTCAGGAAAATTGGTTTTGCCCATGTTTCAGGGCTAAAATTTACTTTGATGTGTCACGGGCAAATAAGTCAGCATCAAACCAGGGTGGGCTTGAATGTTCCTAGGATAAAGGCAAAGGCTAATCATTATTTATCTTATAAGACTTTCCTAGAAAACGAAGGAAACAAAATCTATAGGTTGAAGGTTTTTTTTTAAACCTAATTGATAGTCCATGCCCAGTGTGTGACCATGTGTCTTGCATATAAAGAGACTCTGACAGACCAGTAATATATTCTTCAATAGCCAGAGGAGTAACAGGATCTAGGTTTTCATTCCTGCCTAACACAACTAAAAATAACAAGAAAAGTAAATAAGACAATGAAATGTTGGACATGAAGCAATGACGGTGAGTGATAGTTGAAAGGTAGGAAACAAGCGAGGTGAGCCCTATGATTGACCTAGATTAGAATGGAAGGATTTCCAGGCTACAGTGCATGGAGAGGGGTATATCTCAGGTGGAACTTGATGGTCTCCTTGAGATGAAGATACAAAGCTGGAAGTCCAGGGAGACTAAAGCACCTACTGCTTGCAGAGTAATGTACCAGAGAGAAGAGAGCTGTGTAGAAAGAAAGCCCAGGAGACCTTTAGACATTCTCTCTTGAGTCTTCAGATGAGTAATGACCAATGCATGTATGTCAGGAAACTACTGAGAAAAAGCCAACTGAAAATATTAGAAGGAATGCTATCTGTAGTTAATACAGGAGCAGGAATAGTGCCTGTCACGAACAACCAGGAAGGAAAACCTCATAATTTGGGGCACTGGATAGAATAATTAGAAGAGTTTTGCTTCAGTAGTGGGAAAAAAGAAAATTAACCCTAGGCAGGTCCCACCTAACCACATTTAAAAGTGAGACAGGAAAGGATCAAAATGTCTCCAAGTGACTTAACCACATCCTACAAAAATTTCAAGATTTATAGGAATACAAAATATCCAGCACCCGACAAGATAAAATTCACAATGTCTGATATCCAATCAAAATTAGCAGGTATTCAAAAAGCAGGAAAATAAGACCTACAATAAGAAAAAGCAATGAATTAAAATGGACCCAGAAATGACACAAATGAAAAAATTGGTATATATGCAAATTAAAATGATTACTATATCAGTATTCCATATGTTCAAGAAACTAGAGGAATGATTGAACATAGTAAGTAGGGATGTGGAAAATACAAAAATGTTTCATATCAAACTTCCAATGATTAAAAACAATACCATGTCTGGGGCTTCCCTGGTGGCGCAGTGGTTGAGAGTCCGCCTGCCGATGCAGGGGACACGGGTTCGTGCCCCGGTCCCGGAAGATCTCATGAAAAAAAAAAAAAAAAAAAAAAAAAAAAACAATACCATGTCTGACATGAAAAATATACTGGTTGGGATTAACAATGGATTAGACATTGCATAAAATTAAGGAACTTGAATGTATAGCAATAGAAGCTGTCCAAAAGGAAACATAGAGAAAAGAGACTAGAATAAATAAAGTAAACAGAGCATCAGTGAACTGTGGTACAGCCCCATTTTACTTGCATCTCTAAAAGAAAAGAGAGAGACGAGGTATTGAAATTGATGAAAAATGACCCCAAATCTTCCAAATTTAATAAAACCTATAAACCCACAGTTCTAAGAAGCTCAATGAATCCCAAGCACAAGATAGATAAAGAAACCATATGACAGCACATGATAATCAAACTGTTGAAAACAAATGATAAAGAGAAAACCTTAAAAACAACCAAAGAAACAAGAGATGTATATGGAGGAACAAAGATAACAATGATAAGGGTTAGAAGCCCTTGAGGAGCTCTTTTGCACGGCATAAACAGTTCCTGCCAACAACCTTTTCTGAATTTAATTTCATACTTCTAATGTTGTTCTCTACTAGGTAGATTAAAGTTGAATGAATTTATAATGAAAATACCTCCAGGCCTAAGTCTTCATACTATAAATGCACGGCCTGGGCCCTATAAATGCCAGTTTCCTGGCTCACATGCACGGCATTCTCAGGATCAGGATCTATCTCTATTTAAAGCCATTCAGTTACCAGTGTGCTTTACTCTCCCTGTTGTGTCATCAAGAGGAACAAAGGGCAGTTTTTTAGAACATAGATATTGCCTCACCTCCAACAGAAGAAACAGAACAAAAAGTGATGAGCCAGGACTAGCAGAATCTAGACTTACCATTACCAGGTAAAAGTTCCATGCAGTAAAAATGACTGCATAGAATTTCAACAACACAGAATGACCTTATTTAAAATACTGACTATGTGGCATATGCTTAACGTTCTGTTTGGGGAGCCAGAACAGGGGAACTGAGGTACAACAGAAGGCAGCGGCACCTCCCAACCCTAAGGCACATGTCATACAAATTAAGATGTCATGGCCAGAGAGTAATCACAGTACCCAAATCAAAAGTCAAAGGGAAGATATTTCAAATAGAAGGCTTAATTTGTGATGGAGGTGATTTTTACATGGGCATATATATATGGCCATGCTGCCAAGTAACTACTACCAATGGTTTATTTATAAAACAATGGCTAATGAGTCTCCAGGACAATGCAGGGAAGGTCACATTGTACGTCTGCTAATGTTACTTAATTTTGTATGGTGCTTCAGTAATCCCCTTTATAAATATTTATTAAGTATGCACCATATGGCATGAACCCAGGATGGAAGAGCGATTAAACAACACAAGCTCTTACCTCATGGAGTTTTTGATCTACGGAGGGAGACAGAGCAGTAAGCAATTTCATTGTAGTGTGAACAATGCAATGGAGTCCAACATGAAATACTGTGCAAGTACATGGGCAGGGTTAATTAACTGAGGGGATCACAAAAGACATTCTGGAGGAAGTGGTGCTGAGACCAAACTACGGAGATGGAGTTACCCAGGTGAAGAAGCAACATTTACAAAATCTGGGGGAGAGAGAAAACATCGCTCCTTGGAGAAACTGCAAACATTCTGGAGTGCATTATTCCCTTTGCATCTTACCATGACTCTGGTAAGTAGGTCAAGCAAAATACTGTCCATTCCATCAATGAGGAAACTGAAGCTTAGAGATAGTTTACAGAAGTGATAAGTGACGAAACTGGGACTAGAAAACTCAGGTCTCCAGATATTCAATCTGATGCTCTTGCTCCTTGTACTTCACTATGTTCATATTATATTTGTTGATTTGGCTACAGTACTTTGGTGAAGCAAATTACCTAACTGTCATGTCCAAAGTGACCCAAAGAAGCCTGGAGATAAGGAGTGAGGATAAAATGGTAAAGCTGTTATAATCCCAAACCAATTCTAGAGGAAGAGCCAACAGTCTTTTCATCTAAGATCAATGATATCATGGTCAGAAATACATCCACCAACAATGACATTTGTTGTGGACAAACAGGGGTGGATTTTTTCATAAATATTTCTATAGAGTCACTCAACAAGCAGCTGATTTCAGCATTTCTCTGAGCAGTTCCTGAGTGACTGCCAGTGTTTCTACCATTCCAAGAGTTTTTGAGTCCTTTTAGGAGGTTAGAAAAGGAGTGACTCTGTTGGGTGTTTCCCCAGGGAAAACTTAGGTCTCAGATTTGCAGATGTCTCTACTGGTTCAAAACCAAAATTAATACTTAGCTCAGTTTGCTCAAAGAGAGGTTTCCAAATTATTTGCATGAATGGTTTAAGAAAAAAAAAAAACATTCCTAAGCCATCCTCTAGACCTACTGAATCTTTAGAAGTTGGTACCAGGAAAGTGTATATTCAAAATTTTCTCTAGATTATGATGGTCTCTCAACTGTGAAATCTCTCAGCTAGAACAGATTGTTAGTGAGGCTGAGAAGATGTCTCTGCTGACCAGTGAAATTTTACTGTCTGATTTTCAGGGCCACAGACCCCCATCCTCATCTTATTAATGTATGTCTTCAATCCTAGAAGAGCTGCAAGGAAGAAGTGATGAACTTTTGTAATCACTTTATTCTAATAATTTAAAAACTGATATCCTGGCAAAACTCGAGACAGTAAAAGATCCGTGGTTGCCAGGGGTTAAGAGGAAGAGAGGGATCAAGAGGCATAGCACAGAGGATTTCAGGGCAGTCAGAGCACTCTGTATGATACTACAGTGGTAGATATATGTCATTATAACTTTGTTAAAACCCATAGAATATACAACACCAAGAGTGAACTCTAGTATAAACTATGAACTTTGGGTGATAAAAATGTTCAGTGTAGGTTCGTCAGTTGTAACAAATGTACCACTCTTGTGAGGGATATTGATAATGGGGAGGCTGTCCCTGTGTAGAGGCAGGTATATAGGAGGTGGTATATGGGAAATCTCTGTACCTTCCATTCAATTTTGCTGTGACCTAAAACTGCTCTAAAAAAGAAAGTCTATTTTGTAGATAGCTAGTGGGAAGCAGCACATAGCACAGGGAGATTAGCTCGGTGTTTTATGACCACCTAGAGGGGTGGGGTAGGGAGGGTGGGAGGGAGACACAAGAGGGAGGAGATATGGGGATGCATGTATACATATAGCTGATTCACTTTGTTATACAGCAGAAGCTAACACAACAGTATAAAGCAATTATACTCCAATAAAGATGTAAAAAAAAAAAAAAGAAAGTCTATTTTAAAAAAAAGACCTGATATCTCCATCAATAAACCAATAAAAAAGCATTAACTGGCATAAAGGCAGACATATAGAACAATGGAATAGAATGGAGAGCCCAGAAATAAACCTCTGTATATATAGTCAATTGATTTTCAACAAGGGTGCCAAGGCCATTCATTGGGAAAAGGACAGCCTTTCCAACATCCAGTGTTGAAAAAACTGGATATCCACATGCAAAAGAGTGAAGTTGGATCCCTACCTTATACCATATACAAAAATTAACTCAAAATGGATCAAAGATGTAAACATAAGAGATAAAACCATAAAACTTTTAGAAGAAAACATAGGGGGAAAGCTTCATGACACTGAATTTGGCAATGATTTCATGGATTTGACACCAAAAGAAAATAGATAAATTGGACTACATCAAAATTTAAAACCTCAGTGCATCAAAAGATACAGTCTATAGAGTAAACAAGCAACCTATAGAATGGGTTAAAATATTTGCAAATCTTACATCTGATAAGGGATTAATGTCTAGAATATATAAAGAACTTTTTTTCACACAACAATGAAAAAACAAATAATCTGATTGAAAAATGGGCAAAGGTTAGACTTCTGGTTTCTGGCTTGGCATGTAAGGAGCTTAGAAATCACCATTCTTTCCTAATAAGTAAAAGGGTAAACAAAAAGAAAAACCAACAACTCTATTTAGATCTGTCAGAGAAGCGAAGTCACAGAGCAAATCACTGCTCCCGCTCAGAAGAAATTATTTTACCACAGCCTAACCTGCTGGGGTTTTGTCGGAGCCTAACGTTCAGCCAGCTCTGGTATTCCATGTAGGGGAAAGAAAATACCCAACTCTAGCTCCATCTAGCTTCCAAGTGAGGGAAGGGAAATACACAACTCCAGCCCCCTTCAGCCATTTTGTCCTACCAGAGGGGTAAGGAGGGGACTGAGAAGCATTGGTGAAGTTCACAGTCCAGGAACACAGCCTCATTAAAAGACTGAGGCTTAATCATATATTATAGTGGAGAGCTTCCCCTCCCCCCATAGCTTACCACTAAATTACTAAAGGTTTATTTATTGCAATTCCTTTTACCCAGTACATCATGTCTACTTTTCAATAAAAAATTACAAGGCATATCAAGAGGCAAAAAACACATTCTTAAGAGACTGAACAAGTGTCAGAACAACAGTCAGATAATACCACATTGGTATTATCAGACAGGAATTTTTTTTAAAAATCTACGATTAATATGCTAAGGGCTTTAACAGAAAACAATAGATAGCATGAAAGAAGAGATAGTTATCTAAGAAGAGAAATGGAAATTCTAAGAAAGAACCAAAAACAAATGCTAGAGGAGATGAAAAACACTGTAACAGAAATAAAGAATGTCTTTGATGGGCTTATTAGTAGACTGGACACGCTGAGGAATGAATTTCTGAGCTTGAGGATATGACAATAGAAACTTCCAAAACTCAAAAGAAGAGAAACAAAAAAGATTGGAAAAAAAGAAAGAGAGAGATCAGAGTACTCAAGAACTGTGGGACAACCACAAAAGTTGTTATCCTATGAGCAATGGGAATACCAGAAGGAAAAAAAATGAAAGAAAGGAACAGAAGCAATATTTGAGAATTTTCCCAAATTAATGTCAGACACCAAACTATAGATCCAGGAAGCTCAGAGAACACCACACAGGGTAAATGCCCAAACAATCTACACCTAAGCATATCATATTCAAACTTCACAAAATCAAAGACTAAAAATAAAATCTTGAAAGAAGCCAGAGGGGAAAATAACCATCTTATCTATAGAGGAACAGATAAACATAAGAATTACATCCAACCTTTCCTTAGAAATCACTCAAGCAAGAAGAGAATGGAGTAAAATATTTAAAATTTAAAACCTGGATTTCTGCGTGCTATAAAACCATACTTCAAAAGTGAAAAAGAAATAAAGGTCTTGTCAGACAAACAAAAATTAAGGGATTTGTTGCCGATAGACTTGCCTTGCAAGAAATGTTAAAAGAAATTCTTTGGAGAGAAGGAAAATGATACAGGTCAGAAACTTAGATCTATACAAAGAAAGGAAGAGCATCAGAAATGAATATGAATGTAAAAATTAAAGCTTATTTTTCTTATTAATTGAACTGATAACAGCAATTCAAAATAATAATAGTAGCAATGTACTTACTATGTATGTTTCTGTATATATACATACTTATGTATATATTTATGCATAAGTGAAATGAATGCCATCAATGATACAAAGGACAGGAGGGAGGAATTAGGAATAATTTGTTATTATAAGGTACTCACACCATCGGTGAAGTGGTATAGTGTTATTTGAGAGTGGACTTATTTTAGTTATAAATGTACATTGCAAACTCTAAGGCAACTGCTAGAAAAATATTTTTTAATAGTATAATTGATATTTTTTAAAGGGGAGGAAATGGAATAATAAACAATGCTTAATTAGAACCACAAAAGGCAGAAAAAGTGGAAGACAAAACTAGGAACAAAGAACAAGGGCAACAAATAGAAAACAGTAATAAATATGGTAGATACAAATCCATGGATCCATGGTAGATATAAATCCATGTTAATGGTCTAAATACACCAATTAAAATACAGAGATTGTCAGAGTGGATCAAAAAAAAATACCCAAATATATGTTGTCTCCCAAATAAACACTTTAATTATAAACATACATATAGATTAAAAGTAAGGAGATACAGAAAAATGCACCATGCTAACACTAATCACTAATCAAAGGAAAGCAGAATTAGCTATATTAATTTCAAACAGGGCAGACTTCATGGCAAAGTTATCAGGGATAAAGAGGGAAATTACATAATGATAAAAGTTTTAATATTCCAGAAGACACAACAATCCTTAATGTGTATGTACCTAACAAGAGAGCATTAAAATACAATAAGGCATACTTAGGGGAGATTGGTTCAAGATGGCAGAGTAGAAGGACATGTGCTCACTCCCTCTTGCAAGAGCACTGAAATCACAACTAACTGCTGAACAATCATCGACAGGAACACACTGGAACTCACCAAAAAACATACCTCACAACCAAAGACAAAGGAAAAGCCTCAATGAGATGGTAGGAGGGGTGCAATCACAATAAAATCAAATCCCATAACTGCTGGGTGGGTGACTCACAAACTGGAGAACACTTATACCACAGAAGTCCACTCACTGGAGTGAAGGTTCTGAACCCCACGTCAGGCTTCCCAACCTGGGGGTCCGGCAATGGGAGGGGGAATTCCCAGAGAATCAGACTTTGAAGGCTACTGGGATTTGACTGCAGGACTTCAACAGGACTGGGGGAAACAGAGACTCCACTCTTGAAGGGCACACACAAAGTAGTGTGCACATCAGGACCCGGGGGAAGGAGCAGTGACCCCATTGGAGACTGAACCAGACCTAGCTGCTATTGTTGGAGGGTCTACTGTAGAGGCAGGGGGTGGCTGTGGTTCACTGCCAGGACAAGGACACTGGCAGCAGAAGTTCTGTGAAGTACTCCTTGTCCTGAGCCCTCCCAGAGGCCATCATTAGCCCCACCAAAGAGCCTGTAACCTCCAGTGCTGGGTCGCCTCAGGGCAAACAACAAACAGGGAGGGAACTCAGCCCCACCCATCAGCAGACAAGCAGATTAAAGTTTTACAGAGCTCTGCCCTCAAGAGCAACAGCCAGCTCTACCCACCACCAGCCCCTCCCATCAAGAAGCTTGCACAAGCCTCTTAGATAACCTCATCCACCAGAGGGCAGACAGCAGAAGCAAGAAAGCATTACAATCCTGCAGCCTGTGGAACAAAAATGACAGAAAGAAGACAAAATGAAAAGGCAGAGGACTATGTACCAGATGAAGGAACAAGATAAAACCCCAGAAAAACAAGTAAATGAAGTCGAGATAGGCAACCTTCCAGAAAAAGAATTCAGAATAATGATAGTGAAGATGATCCAGGACCTCGGAAAAGGAATGGAGGCAAAGATCGAGAAGATACAAGAAATGTTTGACAAAGACCTAGAATAATTAAAAAACAAACAAAAAGAGGTGAACAATACAATAACTGAAATGAAAACTACACTAGAAGGAATCAATAGAATAACTGAGGCAGAAGAACACATAAGTGACCTGGAAGACAGAATTGTACAATTCACTGCCGTGGAACAGAATAAAAAAAGAATGAAAAGAAATGAAGACAGCTTAAGAGGTCTCTGGGACAACATTAAACACACCAACATTCGCATTATAGGGGTCCCAGAAAAAGAAGAGAGAGAGAAAGGACCTGAGAAAATATTTGAAGAAACTATAGTTGAAAACTTCCCTAAAATGGGAAAGGAAACAGTCACCCAAGGCCAGAAAGCGCAGAGAGTCCCAGACAGGATACACCCAAAGAGAAACATGCTGAGACACATAGTAATCAAATTGGCAAAAATCAAAGACAAAGAAAAATTATTAAAAGGAGCAAGGGAAAAATGACAAATAACATACAAGGGAACTCCCATAAGGTTAACAGCTGATTTCTCAGCAGAAACTCTACAACCCAGAAGGAAATGGCATGATATACTTAAAGTGATGAAAGGGAAGAACCTACAACCAAGATTACTCTACCCGGCAAGGATCTCATTCAGATTCGAGGAGAAATCAAAGGCTTTACAGACAAGCAAAAGCTAAGAGAACTCAGCACCACCAAACCAGCTCTAAAACAAATGCTAAAGGAACTTCTCTAAGTGGGAAACAAAAGAGAAGAAAAGGACCTACAAAAACAAACCCAAAACAATTAAGAAAATGGTATTAGGTACATACATATCGATAATTACCTTAAATGTGAATGGATTAAATGCTCCAACCAAAAGACACAGGCTCGCTTAATGGATACAAAAACAATACCCATGTATATGCTCTCTACAAGAGACCCACTTCAGACCTAGGGACACATTCAGACTGAAAGTGAGGGGATGGAAAAAGATATCCCATTCAAATGGAAATCAAAAGAAAGTTGGAGTAGCAATACTCATGTCAGATAAAATCGACTTTAAAATAAAGAATGTTACAAGAGACAAGGAAGGACACTACATAATGATTGGGGATCAATCCAAGAAGAAGATATAACAATTATAAATATATATGCACCCAACATAGGAGCATCTCAATACATAAGGCAACTGCTAACAGCTATAAAAGAGGAAATCGACAGTAACACAATAATAGTGGGGGACTTTAACACCTCACTTACACCAATGGAGAGATCGTCCAAAATGAAAATAAATAAGGAAACAGAAGCTTTAAATGACACAATAGAGCAGATAAATTTAATTGATATTTATAGGACATTCCATCCAAAAACAGCAGATTACACTTTCTTCCCAAGTGTGCACGGAACATTCTCTAGGATAGATCACATCTTGGATCATAAATCAAGACTCAGTAAATTTAAGAAAATCAAAATCATATCAAGCATCTTTTCTGACCACACACTATGAGATTAGAAATGGATTACAGGGAAAGAAATGTAAAAAACACAAACACTGGGAGGCTAAACAATATGTTACTAAATAACCAAGAGATCACTGAAGAAATCAAAGAGGAAATCAAAAAATATCTAGAGACAAAGGACAATGAAAACACAATGATCCAAAACCTATGGGATGCAGCAAAAGCAGTTCTAAGAGGGAAGTTTATAGCTATACAAGCCTACCTCAAGAAACAAGAAAAATATCAAAAAAACAATCTAACCTTACACCTGAAGGAACTAGAGAAAGAAGAACAAAGAAAACCCAAAGTTAGCAGAAGGAAAGAAGTCATCAAGGTCAGAGCAGAAATAAATGAAATAGAATCAAAGAAAACAGTAGCAAAGATCAAGAAAACTAATAGCTGGTTCTTTGAGAAGATAAACAAAAGAGGGAGAGGACTCAAACCAATAAAATTAGAAATTAAAAAGGAGAAGTTACAACAGACACTGCAGGAATACAAAGCATCCTAAGAGACTACCACAAGCAACTCTATGCCAATAAAATGGACAACCTGGAAGAAATGGACAAATTCTTAGAAAGGTATAACCTTCCAGGACTGAACCAGGAAGAAATAGAACAGATCAATTACAGGTAATGAAATTGGAACTGTGATTAAAAATCTTCCAACAAAACTCCAGGACCAGGTGACTTCACAGGTGAATTCTATCAAACATTTAGAGAAGAGATAACACCTATCCTTATCAAACTCTTCCAAAAAAGTGTGGAGGAAGGAACACTCCCAAATTCATTCTATGAGGCCACCATTACCCTGATACCAAAACCAGACAAAGATACTACAAAAAAAGAAAATTACAGACCAATATCACTGATGAATATAGATGCAAAAATCCTCAACAAAATACTAGCAAACAGAATCCAACAACACATTAAAAGGATCATATACCATGATCAAGTGGCATTTATCCCAGTGATGCAAGGATTCTTCAATATACGCAAATCAATCAATGTGATACACCATATTAACAAATTGAAGAATAAAAACCATATGATCATCTCAATAGATGCAGGAAAAGCTTTTGACAAAATTCAACACCCATCTATGATAAAAACTCTCCAGAAAGTGGGCATAGATGGAAACTACCTCAACATAATGAAGGCCATATACAACAAACCCACAGCAAACATCATTCTCAATGGTGAAAAACTGAAAGCATTTCCTCTAAGATCAGGAACAAGACAAGGATGTCCACTCTTGCCACCATTATTCAACATAGTTTTGGAAGTCTTAGCCACAGCAATCAGAGAAGAAAAAGAAATAAAAGGAATACAAATTGGAAAAGAAGTAAAACTGTCACTGTTTGCAGATGACATGATACTATACATGGAGAATCCTAAAGATGCCACCAGAAAACTACTAGAGCTAATCAATGAATCTGGTAAAGTTTCAGGATACAAAATTAATGCACAGAAATCTCTGGCATTCCTATACACTAATGACAAAAAATCTGAAAGAGAAATTAAGGAAACACTCCCAGTTACAACTGCAACACAAAGAATAAAATACCTAGGAATAAACCTACCTAGGGAGACAAAAGAACTGTATGCAGAAAACTATAAGACACTGATGAAAGAAATTAAAGATGATACCAGCAGATGGAGAGAGATACCATGTTCTTGGACTGGAAGAACCAATATTGTGAAAATGACTATACTACCCCAAGCAATCTACAGATTCAATGCAATCCCTATCAAAATACCAATGGCACTATTCACGGAACTAGAACAAAAAAATCTTAAAATCTGTATGTAGACACAAAAGACCCTGAATAGCCAAAGCAGTCTTGAGGGAAAAAAACGGAGCTGGAGGAATCAGACTCACTGACTTCAGAGTATACTATGAAGCTACAGTAATCCAGACAATATGGTACTGGCACAAAAACAGAAACATAGATCAATGGAACAAGATAGAAAGCCCAGAGATAAACCCATGCACCTCTGATCAACTAATCTATGACAAAGGAGGCAAGGATATACAATGGAGAAAAGACAGCCTCTTCAATAAGTGGTGCTGGGAAAACTGGAGAGCTACATGTAAAAGAATGAAATTAGAACATTCCCTAACACCTTACACAAAAATAAACTCAAAATGGATTCGAGACCTAAATGTAAGACTGGCACTATAAAACTCTTAGAGGAAAACATAGGAAGAACACTCTTTGACATAAATCACAGCAAGGTCTTTTTTGATCCACCTCCTAGAGTAATGGAAATAAAAACAAAAATAAACAAATGGGACCTAATGAAACTTCAAAGCTTTTTCACAGCAAAGGAAACCATAAACAAGAAGAAAAGACAGCCTTTAGAATGGGAGAAAATATTTGCAAACGACTCAATGGACAAAGGATTAATCTCCAAAATATATAAACAGCTCATGCAGCTCAATATTAAAAAAACAAACAACCCAATCCAAAAATTGGCAGAAGACCTAAACAGGCATTTCTCCAAATAAGACATACAGATGGCCAAGAAGCACATGAAAAGCTTCTCAACATCACTAATTATTAGAGAAATGCAAATCAAAACTACAGTGAGGTATCACCTCGCACCAGTTAGAATGGGCATCATCAGAAAATCTACAAACTACAAATGCTGGAGAGGGTGTGGAGAAAAGGGATCCCTCTTGCACTGTTGGTGGGAATGTAAAATTGATACAGCTACTATGGAGAACAGTATGGAGGTTCCTTAAAAAACTAAAAATAGAACTGCCAAACGACCCAGCAATCCCACTACTGGGCATATACCCTGAGAAAACCATAATTCAAAAAGACACATGCACCCCAATGTTCACTGCAGCACTATTTACAATAGCCAGCCCATGGAAGCAACCTAAATGCCCATCGACAGATGACTGGATAAAGACGATGTGGTACATATATACAATGGAATATTACTCACCCATAAAAAGGAATGAAATTGGGTCATTTGTAGAGATGTGGATGGACCTAGAGACTGTCATACAGAGTGAAGTAAGTCAGAAAGAGAAAAACAAATATCGTATATTAACTCATATATGTTGAACGTAGAAATATGGTACAGATGAACCAGTTCGCAGGACAGAAATTGAGATGTAGAGAACAGATGAGATGTAGAAAACAGATGTAGAGAACAAACGTATGGACACCAAGGGGGGAAAGCAGCGGGGGGGTGGGGGTGGGGGGGTGATGAATTGGGAGATTGGGATTGACATGTATACCCTGATGTGTATAAAATGGATGACTAATAAGAACCTGCTGTATAAAAAATAAATAAAATTAAAAAATAAGAATTTTAAGTTCTGCTTCATCAGACACCTTGCAGTAATTAGTTGCACACATATACCCCCCCTCACACACACCTCACATACTCTCATTAAATATACATGAAGATAAGTAGTGGTTATCATCCTACCTCAACACCAGGACTCACTAGAACTCAGGTAAAATACAGATTGAATTTTCTCAGCAATCATACACATTAACCTACAAAAAGATAGCAGAGCTTAGCGGTTAGTAATATGAGCTCTAGAGTCAGACTGCCTGGGTTGAGCCTTGTTTCCACCATTTACTGGCTCTATGACCTTAGGCAAATTGAGCAACTGCTCTGTGCTTTAGTTTCCTCATTTGTAAAATGGTGATAATAATTATGCCTTTCTCATGGAGCTGTTTTGAGGAACAACAAGATGTTTGTAGAGAGAGCACTTGCAGCCAGTAGGTTCTCAATAACAAGAGCTACTATCATCAGTCATCTAACCAGGGACTAGGAACTGTCCCAGGGTCTCAGCAGGGTAGGTGAGAGGTGACAGCAGCTTTTCCTGCTGAGGTAAATAGCTGAGGAGCTCCTATTTTCCTCAATACTGAGAAAAGTTTCCCAGTAGCTGCATTATTTTTCAGGACTTTAGAAAACCCATCCTGGGCCCTGAGGCCTGAGACAGAAACTCAGCCCTTGCAGTTCTTTGCGTTAGATCAAGGACACCTAGAGGCTGCAAAAGCAATGACAGAGGCTTCTCCTGGGTCCTTTCTGAAGTGCAGTTCATTTGCCTCACAGAGTTGCAAAGCCTTCAACATCTCCTTTCAGAAAAGTCTCCCGTGGCAGGAAGAGAGTTAATGCCTGTTTATTTTATTTCACAAAACCTTATTCGCTTACCATGTGCCATGCCCAGCTCCAACCATTTTACCAATATTAACTCATTCAGTCTTCATAATAACGCTATGGAGTAGATTCAGTTGTTATCTCCATTTTATAGATAGAAAACAGGGGCACAGGCAGGTCAAATAACCCGCCCAAGGTCAGTGAGTAGAGAGGCAGAGCCAGGACTCAAACCCGGGTAGTCTGGGCCAGCGTTCTTCTCTGCTTTTAACTACTAACCCGTGCTGCCTTTTTGAGTGAAAGGCTTTTACTTATGAAGCAATTCCTATGTGTCTGTGCCAGAGGGCTTGTGATCCTTTGTCTCATTTAATTCTTACAAAAAGGGATTATTATCCCCATTTTATAGATGTGGAAACTGAAGTTGATTACGATCCAGCGACTTGGCCAAGCTCCCAGAGGTGATTAGTAGCAGAGCAATGCTTACCCTTTTAAGGCCCATGGTATCTCACCTCCTAAGGAAGTATTTGATAATTTAAAAAACACTGTGCTATATGCTCTGCTCCAAGGGCAAAACATCACTATTCTCCCTACTTTTTCATGGATTTGATGAACTTAAGCTAAATTTAGTTTCCAGGAAATTTCATTTTATAAAAATATTAAGGTATTAGAATAGGAATATCATTCTACATTCATGATTCACTCATTCATTCCTTCCACAAGTATTTGCTCAGTGCTTACCCTATGCCAGGCACTGCTTGTGTTTGATCAGATCAGTGTGCCAAAGACACATAAACTGCAGAGCCCTTTTGTCTAATGGTGATTGTGAATGGGGCTCCTAAGACACATGCCTCTGGGTATCACAGCCCTAGTTAATTCTTTCCCGACACATCTGTTTGCTGCTGTGTACTTATCCAGGACAGTCACTGGCTTCAGGCTCTTAAAGGACCCATGTCAAATGGGGTGAGTAAAGTTTTCACTGCATTTGAAAAAGCTTTGGTGATACCTGCTAGGAAGATTTACCTTGCCCACTCAGGCCACTATTCTGTATAAATCCCTATTCTGTAGCCAATTGCAAATTTTGTAGGCATTTAAATTTGCTGTCCATTCCTGGAGAATAATTATAGCTATTTAATGGTATTCATAACTTAGCATACACCTGAAAAATATGCTGGGAAATATCGGGGGGAGCCTTTAATGTTGGTGTTCAATTTACAAACTGTCACATTTATAAAGCATCTTTAATCTTCCAGGGTCTGCTAGAATTTATTACAGCCTGCTTTGTGCTTTAAATATTAAAGATTCGGCAATACTTCAAAAGGTGATAATACCTGATGCTCTGATGGCACTTAAACCTCACCAGCTAAATATATTGAGGAATGTTCAGTGGCCCTGGCTTAATTAAACATGCATGTGTATTTTCAAATGCAATCTTTTTCTGCTTGTTAGGTTTTTGACAAACCTCCAAACAGGTCCAGGTGGAACAAAGCATGTAAACAGGCCTGTGAATGAAGCTTAAAGTACTCAAATTAGCACCTTCCTTCAATTAACATGCAAACCTTGGAATCTCTGCAATTGATAATGCCACTGAATACTATTTGCAGTTCAACAGTCTATCTTTGTCATTTCAGTTTTCTAAAATATGTCCAGTTTAATTATGTGAAAAGACATTGGTGACGGCTTTTTAGCCAGTGAGATGGTATTTGTTCTCAGTAGCTTGCTCTTCTCTCTGGAACATGGCATACACTACAAGGCAGTGGCAGGCTCGAAATGTACCATTTGTTTTCATTATATAGCACTTAAAAGGTAGCCTTCTTCTAATTCAGTGTGCCATGTTAAAGCAACCAGAGTTCAATAAGCCCTGACACCAAATGACCCATGGCTGTGGATCCTTGAAAATTACCTAAGCAGCTTTCACAATTCAAAATAAAACAACCAAACACTGCATTAATGCAAAGTCATCTATATCATTTTTTTAAAAATCTCTATTTGGCATTTGCCACATCTTGGATTTCTCTGAAAACCGTGTTTCAAAGAAATTGTGTTTTGTTTTTGAACATGTACATTTAAATGTTTGTCACAAGAAATGAAACACTAAGCCCAGATTTTCAACCTGAGACTTTCAGACATCTTTTCATAGAGCCATATAATATTGTCTAATATTAAAATCCCCAAATAAATAATACTTTGAATAGCTGGTCATCTATCTGGAAATATTACTTACTAAAGCGACCCAAATAGAGATTGAGAGTAGTCTGAAAAGGGAACAAGATGTTTTTACAGATGAGGAAAAAAGACTGGATTCGAACAATTCAATCTGCTGTAGAATCAACATGTAACAACTGCTGGACTAGAACAAGTGTGTAATAAAGATATATGTGGAGGCTTCCAATAAAAGTTCAATTATTGTGCTGTGATAGGTAAGCTTGTGCAAAAATTTTTTTAAATAAAAAAGGTCTGTGAAATCTGAGGCAGTATTAGAGCAATTTTCTAGGTGAGGAAGAGCTAGTGGGATATGACAGGTGAGGTACTGTTATTATAATACCTAAGGCAAAGCAGCACCCACACAAAATGATAGACAAATCTGAATTAATATGATAGGATCGGCGAGGTGGCATTTGAATACAATCTTCCTGTATTGTGGAGAAGGCTGCATGCATATTACACAGCAAAGGACTTATATGGAAGGCTGTAGACAGAAGATTCAGTGGGAAGAAAGAAAATACAGGCAAGATTTCAGAAGCTATCTGGACTTTGCTGGGTAAGGAGTACACTTGGAAATTGGATTTGTAAACAAATTAAAAGCTGAAATTTTTTCTTAAAGCAGCCTTCAATGGGTGTTGACAATAAACACTTAACCTTGGCAATTGGAGGCCTTTGAAATGAATAATTAGGGGGAAATGGTGGGGTGAAGAGGGAGGGAAGCATATTTTAATTTTGCTTCCTTTTTGATAATCCATAGTTAGTGTTTCTATCCTGGATCTGTGAGCCAAGTAGCCATTTTAGATCCCCGGATAGGAAAACGTTGCCTTGCCTAAGAATTTCAGCCATCTTTTGCTTTCTTGATCTACGATCACCACCTCTAATTAAAAGTCTTAATAGCATCCAGACCTTAACAGCACAGAGGAGAACACAGCCTACTGAAAGGTGCATTTTATTAAGCGACAGAAACTCTCAGAAATTTGAGCCTGCAGAAACTACCTGCGTGATCTTTAATGGCTTTTTAAAGATGACAGGAAAGGAAATGGGAAAGTAAAGCAATGGAAGGCAGAAATTCCCCGAAGAAGCATTGTGAAGTAAATCAGTGCAACTGAAAAAGGGAACTCCTAGGGCCTGGGGATATCTCCCAGGTTTTTCAGCTGGACACTTATGGCCTGTTGGGTCCCTGAACACCTCTGCTCTGGGCAGACTTTGACAGAGCAAGCCACAGAAAGATGAACGACAGCACCTGAAGTGCTGTTTGCGGGGCAGAAAATTGCTCCCTTTGCAGGCTGGGCTGCCTTTGCTCGCTGGGCTGCCTTTGCTCTCTGTCACATGACTTATTACAGCCTCCCCATATAACGGTGCCATTTATGTATGTTAACTTGGCAAGCAGTAATGGTATCCTTCGCCTCCTTTTTCACTGCTGCTTGGACAATTAAAAACAAAGGAAGGAAATGAGGTCAGCACTCGTAAAATCTAAGTCTATAGGTGACAGACACCCTGAGACCAAATAGCCTCAGATGCTGCTACACTGGAAGGAATCCACGAGCAAGAAAACATCCCTGCTTCCCAGGGCTTTTACTCAGATATTTATTTTTTCAGGTGAGAAGCTGATTTCAGGTTTTTTAAAAAAATCAACTGAAATAAGGTATAGCTTTTAAGGAGTGCGGAAATGCTGCTAATACAATTATGTGCCCCATATGGAAAAGGGACATAAACAAGAGATTGTTCTCTTTAATCTTCTAGCACAAAGACCAACATTTAACCACACAGTAGAATTTCCTCTCTACCGGCTCTTGAAACAGCAGCTCTATTGATGTTGTACAATTACAATAAGTGTTTTGAAATGTTCCGAGCACAGGTATACAAGGATACCTCAACCTATTTTTCTGATTCCAGCCTTGTGATCACAGTGATTTTAAAAGCTAATTAGAAGAACCTTCTTGCTTCCCCAGGCATGATTTAAATAACGCACCTGTTCTTATTCTACATCCCTTGGCTTCTACGGTAAGTATCCTGTACATCTTGGAATGTAAGACAATCCCTTAAGGAGAGAAACAGCTCTCAAAATCAGAGGTGACTTATACGATGCCCTGGCTTTACTGCTATAGCTTGGCTACTATCCCTGAAGCTGGTAATAGCCCCCAGCCATTCCCACCCTCCAGGCCTCCTGGGTGCACTGTAAGAGGCTCAGGAAAGGGGCTGCCGTGGAGGGAGGTGGTCAGTACGAGCTATCCTACATCAGCTGCTGCAGGGGATGCAGCAAGGAAGCCTTCAAGTTGACCTAATTACTTATATTTTCTTCCCTTCTTAGAATATGACTTCATAGATCTGAAATTTGAAGATACAGATGGCAACTATACTAAACTTGACTCCACGATACTCACAAAACTTGACTGCAAAAATATCTCTTAAAAAGCCCTGGAATATATGATCATCAGGTCTCTTTTAAAGTAGAATCTCATACAGGACCACTACGGGGCTCCACAATGTCAGAGACAGAAGAAGGGACAGAATTTTAATATAGTATCTGAGTGTAGCTTTTGGCCTCGAGAATTAAATTGTGCTTGTCCTTTGACCACCCACACTCAATGAGAAGTATGAGAAATAGCTTGGCTTTTCATATATCAGGAGAGGGATATGCATCTTTATTATTAAATTTCTGGCTGTACCTCATGTAACATTTTTATTGACAGATTGCCTTCCATCTCCCCACTGTTTTATTCAAAAATGATTTAGTCTTCAACAAGATTATAAGATCTTTGAGAGGAGGACTGAATCTTACACTGATCTTGAATTCTCACTTTTAATAATACTTGGCATATCACTGGGCACACAGAATGCACTTCATAATTGACTGATGGATCTGGGAGCTATGGAGGCGCCTTCACACATCATACATAAATAAAAATATGTACCACCTCTGCCCTGCTGGTTGCAAGTAACAGAAGACTGGGAGAATGCTCACACTTTAGACAACAGATTCAGAATTAAAGAAATATCTTAGTCGACTGAAGTGCTGGACTGAGCTGGTGGTATAGCCAAAAATTCTGGGACAGCATTGCTCACGTATCTCAAAGGCATCTCAAATTCACATTCACTCTTATAGCAAACATTTACTGAGCACCTGCTCTATCCTGGGGACTGTTCTATTGGCTAGAGTTACAACATGGAACAAGACAGACAAGAGTCTTACTCTCATGGAGCTTACATTCTATGGTCCAAACATTTTTGCTCTATCCCCAGCCCATAGAACAGTCCCTAGAATATGGTGTGATGCTTCATGAAGGTTTCTCCCAATGTCTGTCTTCTGGGGGAAACCTCTTGAGTTCTCCTTAACATCCTGACCAGTCTGAAAACACCATTCTAAATAACAAATGTTTGGTTTCATTCTAGGCTCAGATGAGGTGCTGGGATTTCAGGCCCTGGTAACAGGTTGAACAAAGGTACACAGGCGTCAAAGTTCATGGGATTAAAAGAAGAGGAAGTGGCCCAATCCTCCTAGCACAGTGGCTCTAGGAGAAGTGGCTGTGCACTAGATTCACCTTTCACAAAACATACCCATGTCTGTGTCCCGTGGCCCCAAATTGTCAGTTGATCTCAGGTTGGGCACAAGTTTATTTGCTAAAAGCTCCACTCGCAGGTGGGTCTACTACTCTAGACTAGGGCATGGCTGCATGGAGATGAGCCTGGAAAAGGTGTATCAGAGTCATATTGCGAGAGCCTTGAACAATACTAATGAGTTTGGAACTAATTCTGAAATAAATGAGGATCCTTAGAAGGCTTTTAAAAACACATGGGTGACAGAATCATCTCTGTCTTAAAAAGAAACTATGGTGGCAGGATGTAGGGTAAATTGGAGGAAGAAGAGATAATAGGCAGGGAAACTTGGAATTTTAAACAGCACTAGTAAGAGATAATTAAGCCTGTGGCAACACAGCAGAGGGGCCAGAACTGTTCTGAGAAAAACTGGTAGATAGAACTTGCAGCGTATAGCGATCCTGAGTGCATGGATTTGAGAGACAAGGAATCAAAACCGATTCTAGGTTTCTAACTGGAGTGATTGGCTAAGAGGAAGACACTGCTCACTGAGGGAAGTGGTTCTTAAGAAGCATGTACAATCCAGGCTGATTGACCACTCCATGGGGACATTATAGAAAAGATTCAAGCTCTAAAGGGGAGAAGAACTGGATTCTTAAATAATCTTTAAGAATCCTTTAAAGTTTGAAATTCTATGGCTCTGTTGCATAGGGTTAGTAACTCATTAAACTTGTGGTCTGTGTTTTCATCTTTATATTCTCCACAATGCTTAGCATTTTGTAGGGGCTCAAACCTGTCTGATGGATGAAGAAATATAACATTAAAAGGATATTTCTAACAGGCTTCTCCACATGCACGACTGTTTAAGTTTCCATCTTACTGTCCCACTTAAACTTATTTCATACTAATCTGAACAACGTCTATAACTTCCATATAACACTATTGCTTTAGTGGTCCACAAACCTGAGCTCCTTTTCTCTGCCTATAAAACTGAGCTGCTCATAATAATCATCTTACAGGGTAATGTGAGTGCCTTGTCACCACCCAAAGGGTATGAAGGTGAGGGGACACCTGAAAGCCACATTTTACCCAAACTACTGTGGATAATGTGGGCATGGCCACACGGAGATTCCATTCAGTCCTGTGTAGTCAGATAAG